>NC_143144.1:79285000-79442500 GCF_059928025.1 Delphinapterus leucas | reverse complement strand
GTCAGCATCTGAGATGAGGGTGACGTGTGTGTCCTGAAATGGTTAAGCGAACACCAGAGGCTGAGCTAGTGCAGGGAGGACTCATCTAGAGAACAAATGAAGACTATTGGCTGAGTTGGGGTCCAGAGTAAGGAAGATGCGTGGAGAAACCCCACGGGGAGGGGGAACCCCCACGTGGAGGTGGTTTGCGCAGCTGGAGGCCTTGGTGAGGCTCCGGGTTATGACTTCACACACAAGGCTACGTGCCATTGAGGGAGAACAGCCTTGAGCTCACCGCCTGGAGCTGAACCAGCCTCCCGCACGGCTTCCAGCTCAGAATTTGCTGAGGAGCCGCCCAGAGAGCTGTGCAGACACGCCGGTTGTCGGTCGGCCTCCATCTTTTAGTCATGCTGGGCAGCCAGAGAGGCTGACGTGTTTTCTGGCCTTCCTACTGTCTCCCTAGAGATGAGGTAGGATGAGCTGCCTTTCCACTCTCAGTCTAGGTCCCTCCAGTGGGTTTGGAGAGAGAAGCTTACGGATTGTGGAAGGCCGCCTCCAAGATGGCTGCCTCCTGAGACCCTGCTCTTGTGAACCCTGTCCTGCTCTGGACTCACTGATTCTCTTCTAACAATAGAATATTGCAGACAAGATGGGATGTGACTTCTGAGATCAAATTATAAAAGACGGCAGCTTCTGTCTTGCTGTCTTGAGTCTCTCTTCTCTCTCTCTTCCCAATCTTGAATCACAAGCTTCCATGCTGTGGGGACCCTCAGGTGGAGAGGCCCTGCCATCGGCTGAATGCTATTCCTTCAAAATTTATGTGTTGACGTCCTAACCCTCAAGACCTCAGAACATGACTGTATTTGGAGATGGAGTCTTTAAAGAGGTAATTAGGTTAAAATGAAGCTTTTAGGGTGGGCCCTGATCCAATATGACTGATCCAGTATCCTTATAAGAAGAGATTAGGATACAGACCTAAAAACACAGAGGGAGGACTGTGTGAGGGCACAGGGAGAAGATGGCCGACTACAAGTCAAGGAGAGAGGCCTGAGGAGAAACAACCCTGCGGGCACCTCAATCCCAGACTTCCTGCTTCCAGAACCGTTGTATAAGCTGCCAGTCTGTGGTACTTGTTATAGCAGCCCGTACTGACTAATACAGGCCCACAACTGCACCGCAAGCCTGCAGGCACATCTTCTGAAGCCTGCTGACAGCCGCACAAGTCGGCTTGGAAACGGATTTCCCAGCCTGGGTCAAGCCTTGAGATCTAACTGTAGGCCTGGCTGACAGCTTTACTGCTGCCTCACCAGGGACCCTGACCCAGAAGCGTCCAGTTGAAGCACATCTAGATTCTTGAGCCACATGGTATCCTCTCTCTACTGTGAGACAATAACCCTTGGCTGTTTCATGCGGTTAAGCTTTGGGGTAATGTGTTACACAGCAACAGAGAACTACTATGCCTCCTTATCCTTCTTGGCTAGAGTGACCATATATTTTATTGATGACACCAAGTCAAGGCTTTTGAGGGGGAAAGGAGATTCTAAAATAATTAAAGGGACTTCCCTGGTGGCACAATGGTTAAGAATCTGCCTGCCAATGCAGGGGACACGGGTTCAATCCCTGGTCGGGGAAGATCCCACATGCCATGGAGCAACTAAGCCCATGTGCCACAACTACTGAGCCCGTGAGCCACAACTACTGAAGTGCGCATGCCCTAGAGCCTGTGCGCTGCAATTACTGAGCCTACGCACCACAACTATTGAAGCCCGTGTGCTCTAGGGCCTGTGTGCCCCAACTATTGAGCCTGTGTGCTGCAACTACTGAAGCCTGCATGCCTAGAGCCCGTGCTCAGCAACAAGAGAAGCCACCACAATGAGAAGCCTGCGCATCGCAACAAAGAGTAGCCTCCATTCGCTGCAACTAGAGAAAGCCCACACACAAAATGAAGACCCAATGCAGTCAAAATAAATAAATAAAATAAAATTTTTTAGGTCTTGAAAATATTTCTTTCTTTTTTTTTTTTTTGAAAATATTTATTTCTTGACTGACAGATTGGTTTTTTTATGTTGGTACTATAAATAGTTCTATTAAAAACTATTTTCAATAATAAAGTTTTTTCTAAAACGAAAGTAACATATATTTATGTACAATAGAGTAAAATTAAAAAACAGTTCTTTAGGGCTTCCCTGGTGGTGTAGTAGTTAAGAATTGCTTGCCAATGCAAGGGACACGGGTTCGAGCCCTGGTCTGGGAAGACCCCACATGCCACGGAGCAACTAAGCCTGTGTGCCACAACTACTGAGCCTGTGCTCTAGAGCCCGCGAGCCACAACTACTGAGCCTGCGTGCGGCAACTACTGAAGCCCACGCGCCTGGAGCCCTTCCTCCACAACAGGAGAAGCCACTGCAATGAGAAGCCCGAGCACTGCAACGAAGAGTAGCCCCCGCTCGCAGCAACTAGAGAAAAGCCCGCATGCAGCAACAAAGACCCAACGCAGCCAAAAATAAATAAATAAAATTAAAAACCAAAACAAAACAGCTCTTTATATTGATTATCTGAATATAAATAACAAAAAAATCAGAATAGTGTACTTTAATCAGTTTCTTAAGGCATGTCTGTCTCTAACATGATGTCAATGGTATTCAATGTTTTTCCTGATATGGCCTCATCACTTTAATTTTTTTTCACAAAATTTCCCATAAATATTCTTCAAAGAAATATTTTGTGGTTAGTAAATTTGAAATTATTGACACCTTTAATCTACTCTTTATTATAGACTATAATATTCTTAATTGGGAAAATATTCTCTCTATAGGTGTTAGGGTACCTAGTGGGCTTGGGAAAAATGAAGGATGTTCTCAATGCTACTTTTTGGCATTAAAATGTGAAAATCTTTCCGCCTAAATATTTTACCAGGTACTGTTTTTGTTTTTGTTTTTGCACGGGCCTCTCACTGTTGTGGCCTCTCCTGTTGCGGAGCACAGGCTCCGGACGCGCAGGCTCAGTGGCCATGGCTCACTGGCCCAGCCGCTCCGCGGCATGTGGGATCTTCCCGGACCGGGGCATGAACCCGCATCCCCTGCATCGGCAGGCGGACTCTCAACCACTGCGCCACCAGGGAAGCCGTACTGTCTTTTTTTTTTTTTTTTTCATCTCAGATGTTTTAATAGGGGCTCTTATGCACTATGTACAGGATTCTCTGCCAAAGGTGGTCTGGTCGCTAGTGACCTGAATGACATCAAAAACCAAGGGCAGCTCAGGGGCCACGAAACAGTGACTGTCTTGGCCGGCTTCACACCTTCAGTCTCAGAAGACAGCCAGCGGTGCGTGCGGTGACGCCGCAGCACTTTGATGGCCTTGAGCTCCAGGGGCGTGGCCTGTATACCCAGGTCTTCCAAGCCGGGCAGGTGAGGCAGGGTCATGTCTGTGATGTGAACTCGCTCAACTTTATCCCTCGTGGTCCAGGGCTCAAACGGACTCATTTCAAAGAGTCGACCTAGCCATCGATATGCAAAATGTGGCAAAGGGTATGCCAGGAAGGGTCTGTGAGCCATGGCAAAGACGTACTGTACCAGGTCAAAGAGGACGTTCCAGCTGGGCCCAACAAAGGCAAAAGTTTTCCCTCTGACATCTGGATCCTTAACTGCATTAACAATTCCTTTGGTGACATCCACAATATATATTGGTTGTTTCACTGTCTTCTTGCCCAAGGAAAAAGAGGGACAACGCCAAACCCTTGAATACTTGCAACATGATTGAGGAATCTATCCTCTCTTCCAAAGATGTCCGATGCCTTTATGATGGTAACTTCTGGAAATGTGTCTCTCACTTCTTTCTCTCCAGCAGCCTTATTTCTCAGATCTTTAGAAGGGCTTTGAATATCGGCATTCAGATGTGAAACGTGAATAAAATTTTCAACTCTAACTTGCTTGGACACTTGAGGGATTGCTTGGGGAATCTTTACAAAAACATCCTCAAAATCAAAGTTTTTGGTTTCCCATTCTCGCCCAACGAGATTGATGACCACGTTGCTGTGCTCCACAGCTCTTAGGATGGAGTCCTTGTCTCTCCCTTTCCATTCCAGAAGGATAATCTGGCCCAGGTCACCCATGGGGCGAAGGTGCATGGTATCATATGGCTCACCCCGGTAGGGGACAATCACTTGTGACCCCATGCGACGTGACATTGGCAGGGCCCGGACAACTCGGGGGTGAACGGCGGCCGCCATCTTTTCCCACAATCCCCTGCCGCCGGTGCTTGGCCGACTTCGGCTCCCAGGTACTGTCTTTTTGCCTCTTTCCAGAATACTTTTCTTCAGCAAATATTTTTACAAGACAAAACTCATCAAATTGTCTTTATGATTCTTTTGAATGCTTCATTAAATCTGGATGCTGCAAGATGGTAGGCTTTTTCAATCTCCTGCCCTTCTGGGACAGAATGTAATTTCTTCTAATTAAAAATAGAAACTCCATCAAAAGATTCTTCTTACAAGTCAAGATATTCTGAAGTACCCTTATAGAATTTCAATATTGAGCTCTCATTAATTAATGTGTTCCCTTTCCCCCGTACTTTTTAGGGATAAATTCCAATGTCTTTTTATTTGCAAGCTTTGTTTTCAATTAATGTAATTCTTTCAGAGCTTCAGAAACAAAAAATCCAAGTGTTAAATAATCAAGGTTTTCTAATTTTTTTGAACAACATGCATCCAAAATTTAGAGAACTCATTCACAAAAAAGTTCAATATTGTTGTAGGGCACTGAGACTGACTTCAGAAGTTCCAACTATTCTAAAATCTGATAGATGGCAGGTAGCAGAGACAAAGCACATTAAGCCACGCTGAAGCATGTTTTTTCTTTTTGTTTTTTAAACTTCATCAGTGTTGTCACAAAATGTTGGCAACTACAGCTTTTACTTATATTGGTAGAATACCAGCTTATTTGGATCCAGTATGAATTATATGTGTACCATCAACAATTCCAAGTAAATTTCTGCTTCATAGGTTTCTTAATTTAGTAAGGATTTTTTTTTTTACCATGACACTGTGCTCCACCAAAAACTATATTTGTATTTTCTTTGCAAAAACAAGTACTATTTAACTTAATGTCAATTGCACAATTGTATTCATAATAGTCTCAGATGATGCTCAATTAATTAAGAAAACTTCCAAAAGCTTTTTTCTGAGTCCATGACTTGGATGAAAAAAAAAGGAAACATTATTGGAATTAATTAATTTTTCTATTTGAGGAAATCTTATGACACTGAAATAAAACTTGCATTATTTTGACTATTTGTATAGTTTTCCTAATGAAGTCAACATGTGAACAATGATAGCACCACTTTTTGTACATGAATATGACAGTTTGGAATTGAAAATGAATAAGATTTGAGTCTCACATTTATTAGGATGTAGAAAATGGTAATAGCCTATCTCTCTTGAGGAAATACTAAGAAATGACCAAATAAAAAAGTACATATTTTTAAAAAGCTATTGAAGACCTGGGGATGCCGGGAAGTCTATATTCCAGGGAGAGAGCCAATCCTTTCTAGCTGAGCAAAGAATTGGTGTCTGATTTTATACCTGGGAAATATTATCTAGACAGTATATGGCTGGGTAGAGAAATGAGTTTGCCATAGATAAAGATATTTTGCTGGAATAAAATACAGTAAGCTAAACTTTTAATTACTATGTAGTTTGGCATGTGCGATTGGAATTTTGAAGAGCCCCAAATGCAAAGCTAAGTCTATTCTGTTTTAGAATTCCCATTTAAAAAAATTCCTGGATTACTTTTTTATTTGCTGGAGAATGTCCTGAGAGAACGTTTTTCAAAAAAGAATATTTGGTATGTAAATTTTCTAAGTATTTTTATGTCTCAAAAGATTTATGTTGTCCCTACACTTATTAGGTTTTTTTTTAAAATAAATTTATTTATTTAATTAATTTATTTTTGGCTGCGTTGGGTCTTCGTTGCTGCGTTCAGGCTTTCTCTAGTTGCGGTGAGCGGGAGCTACTCCTCGTTGAGGTTCACGGGCTTCTCCTTGCAGTGGCTTCTCTTGTTGCGGAGCTTGGGCTCTAAGTGCGTGGGCTTCAGTAGTTGTGGCATGTGGGCTCAGTAGTTGTGGCTTATGGGCTCTAGAGCGCTGGCTCAGTAGTTGTGGCTCACAGGCTTTGTTGCTCCGCGGTATGTGGGATCTTCCCAGACCAGGGCTCGAACCCGTGTCCCCTGCATTGGCAGGCGGATTCTTAACCACTGCACCACCAGGGAAGCCCCACTTCTTAGTTTTTAATAGAAAAGTTAGCATTATAAGTTTAGAATTTTATTTCTTTAATAAGGATTCTGGGGTATCACTCTTGGTCTTCTAGTTTCCAGTGTTGCTAATGAAAAGTCACATGTCAAAGGTGACTATAATTCCTTTACAGATAGTCTATTTTTCTTGTCTGGAAGCTTTTAGAATCTTCTTGTTCCTCCTGGAGTTCCAGTTTTCAGGAGAATGTGTCCGGGAGTGGGTCTTTTTTCATTCATTCTTCCTGGTACCTGGTGTGTTCTATTGACCTGAAGACGTGCATGTTCCTTCAGTGCTTGGGGGTGTTATTCTATCATTTGTATAATTTATATATTTTCTTCCTTTTATTTTTTTCCTAGAATTCTTAATAGGTTGATCTTTTTAGGTTGATCTTATGCATCTCATATATTTTCTCTCATATTATCCTCTGTCTTCTTGATACACATTCTGAGAGATTTCCTGAACTTCAGGTTTTTTCGTTCTAGCAATGACATTTCTAAGAACTTTTTTTTTTAACTTTTTATTTTATATTGGAGTAGAGTTGATTAACAATGTTGTGTTAGTTTCAGGTGTACAGCAAAGTGATTCAGTTATGCATATACATGGATGTGTTCTTTTTCGAATTCTTTTCCCATTTGGGTTGTTATATAATATTGAGTAGAGTCCCCTGTGCTATGCAGTAGGTCCTTGTTGGTTATCCATTTTAAATACAGTAGAGTGTACATGTCAATCCTAAACTCCCTGACTATCCCTTCCCCCAGCTTTCCCCCCTGGTAACCATAAGTCTGCGAACTCTTTCTTGATTTCTAATTGCTCCATTTTAAGCACAACCTGTTCTCTTTTTAGGGCCACATTATCTTCTTGAATTTCTCTAAGGACATTCATCTTTTAGAAGTTCCTTCCGTTCTTTGAATCTGTTTGCTCACCCTGGTTCTTGCCTTCTGTGCTCTGGGGTTCTCTGTGAAGGGAGAACCGGGGTGGTGAATGTCTGCAGGTCATGAGTGTTTCTTTGCCTCTAGCACAGAGTCATTCTGCTTGGATTTCTGCTTGGACAGTGGGCCCCATCAACCTGAACATTTATATATTCCTTTAGCACTGGGGAATGTTATTCTAATACTCATATAATTTATACATTTTCTCCATTTTATTATTTTTTTTTCTAGAATTCCTAGTAAATCCTGACATTTCCCCCAGAGTCTTCTCCCCAGTGTGGGAGGGCTCCTGACAGGTCCAGCATGTTGACTGGTTGGTTTTACATCGGTGTGAATAGGTTCGGAGTAGTCAGGCCATTGGGGCCCCAACAGGCCAAGCACTTACGCACATACCCTACCACCCGCTGATGTAGGAAGGATGCACCATCATCAGACAGGGAGCTGGGGCTCAGAGATGGGAGTGTAAAGCCTGAGCTGGAATTAGGACGCTTGTGATTCTGAAGCCCAGACTACGGCATCATGAGAGAGAAGGACATGAGGCTGGAGAGAGTCTGGGACAGAAGGATGGGCAAAACTTGTGGGCCGGAGGGAGAAGGAGGCATCACATTGTCAGAGGGGCCAACATAGAAACAGAGACGTGTGTGCGTGTGTGCGCTGGGGGAGAGCTGGACAGGGCAGAGGGGAGAATGCCTCCCGGATGTGTGGAGGCTGAGGTGAGAGACGTGGCTGGAGGCCACTTTCTAGCTGGAGGGTAGAAATGCAGGCCTGGGTACCAGTGTCACAGCCAGGGAGGCTGGGGGCCCAGAGGACAACCAACCTCCTGAGAGAGGGCAGACGGAGGAGTAGAGTTTGAGCCCCACCCTCTCTGGGGCTGGGGGAGAAGGAGGGAGAGCACAGGGGTGTGTAGTATCTGCTTCATCCACCCCTCCCTGTCTCCCTCCATCACACAGACTGAATGGCTCTGCTGTCTCAGTCTGGCTGGGCACGGGGGGGGCACTGCAGGTGGACAGGCTGGACTTCCTCACCCCGAGTTGCCCTTTTTTCCATAACTGTGGCCCACGAGACACCCTCTGTGTCTAAAGCGAGCGGCAGCCGCCTACCTTGGTGTCCCGCAGTAAAGGCAACGATGCCCCATCACACGGGTGAGCTGACGTGTTCCCGACACTTACTCCAAGCTGGACGTGGGCTTAGGCGTTCCCCAGACGTGGGGGTGACCTCAGCTTGCTTAACCTCTCCAAGCCTCGATTTCCCCGTGTGTAAACCTGAGACAATAAGATTTTGGTCACTTCACTTTTCTAAGCCTCAGGTGCATCCACAAGAAGTGGGATCAGGACACTCCCTTTCCCAGGGGCTGGGAGGCTGTGCGGTGTCTGTGTGGTCATCGTTGCTCCCAGTTTACAGTTCAGGAAACGTACCCGAGTTTTGGTGTCTGCCCTCTGCGTCGTGGATGGATCCAGGCTCCGTGGCTGGGGGTGGAGGACCTGGGACCTCTGGATGTCGGTCTCCTGTTGAGCTGGACGGATCCATGGCACAGCTCAGACCCCCCATGCTGTGCCATCTGAGCCCAGCACCTGTGCCCACGGGGCCTGTCTGCTTCCTGGAGAGAAGAGAGGAGAGTGTGAAATCGCCTTCCTAGGTGAGAATGCATGACCATGCAGCCGACACAGGCAAAGGCTCTCCGCTGTGTCCTCACTTCTCAGCTGAGTTCTGATGCGAGGGGACCAGCTCGTTCAGAGGAAATGGGTGACCAAGGATGGAACAGCTGGGCAGAAGAGCTGTCACCAGACATCCATTGTTGGGTGCTGGTTCCAAGATCTGCAGGTGCGGACGGCCGGTGGTCCCAGCACATGCAGCAGAACCCACCTTCTGTTGGCAGAGGCTCTGAGAGCAAGCTGCTTTTGACCTCTGGGCACACAGGCTGCAGACAGCGATGTTTGGTTTACGGCCTGACAGCCACTGGGAGAAACGTGGTACGGCGCTGAACTCGCTGGGTGACTAAAACAGTTCCGACTCTGGAAGGAAATGGATTTTGTGTCGTCCAAGCTCATCTAGAACCAAAATTAGCTCCCTGCTGTCCACTCCTGGCCGGAGACAGCTGTTCCTACAGCTCCACCCAGATGCTGGCTGTGCTCAGGTGCCTGCCTGCCTCTCTCTGGGGGGCATGACATCCCCAGTGGGCTCAGGAGTCACCGTTGACAACGCATTTCTACCACCTCCCTTGCGTGCGGTCCTCCCCCATCCTCAGGCAGGCAAGCCCAAGCGCGTTCTGCCCATGTCACGGCAGAGGCGGCTCAGAAGGGCCCACACTTGGCTTAATGCTCTTATGCTGCCATCTCGAAATTTGAATACTGTTATCTTTTCAAAAAATATTTATTTATTTTTACTTATTTGGCTGGGTCTTAGTTGCGGCACGAGGGATCTTGGTTGCCGCGTGTGGGATCTTTTTAGTTGCGGCACGCGGGATCTAGTTCCCTGACCAGGGATGGAACCTGGGCCCCCTGCATTGGGAGCGTGGAGTCTTAACCACTGGACCACCAGGGAAGTCCCGAATACTATTATCTTTTTTTTTTTTTTTTGCGGTACGCGGGCCTCTCACTGCTGTGGCCTCTCCTGTTGCGGAGCACAGGCTCCGGACGCGCAGGCTCAGCGGCCATGGCTCACGGGCCCAGCCGCTCCGCGGCATGTGGGATCTTCCCGGACCAGGGCACGAACCCGTGTCCCCTGCATTGGCAGGCGGACTCTCAACCACTGCGCCACCAGGGAAGCCCCCGAATACTATTGTCTTTGAACTTACGTTTTGTAAATGAGATCTGATGGGACCGCAGAGCACGTGCATGAGCAGAGCAGATCTGTGCAGGTTACGTGTCGTTCTTCCTCTCTGCTCACTTGCAGATAGCGTTCCTGAAGCCCCGTGAGCACACGTCACGGATTAGATGAGCGAGGGCGCTGACATCCCCATGAGGCCACACTCTCGGTTCACACCAGGACTTGCTTTGAATGCAGGAACACGAGCGACCAAGTGACCCTGTCTTATCCTTTCGTACTTAGATTATGTCCCTGTGTTAGTCAAGCGCTTACACGAAGCTGATGGCACAGAGGAAAAGGGAGAGACAGGACAACCGCAGTCTCTTTCCTTTCCGTCCTTCCTTACCCAGCAGTAAGGCTGAGGCAGAGTGCGGGGCGAACGTCAAGGAGTGAAAAACAGCCCGTTGAGTTTTGTGCAGTGTTTTCACCCTTCTGGTAGGGACACATCTACATATGTGTGTACAAAGTACAAAATACGGAGTGTGTAATTTCAGTGATTCCAAATACGAGTCAGATGCTCTTCTATTTGCATTTAAAACTGACATTGCACAATGTAGCGATGAATGGTGGTGTTCATGTTAGTGATTAAAAATTATTAATTATTCTGTACTTAGAACAGCATTAAATAGCAAATAAAAAAATGCATGACAAGTCGAGAGACAAAGACAGAGAGAGAGATACGTGAAAGACAGGAGAAAACTTTGTATTTTCGTACCTATAATGGTGTTTTTTCCCTAGTTTTTGGACAGGGGGTCCCACATTTTCATTTTAAACTAGGGGCTCCACAATTATGGAGCGCTGGGAGAGGGGAAGGGGACTGAGAGCAAGGGAGGCCCAGCAACATCCCAGAGTTATTTGGGGCTGAGCCAGGAGTAGAGGCTGGTCTCCGATGGGGTCTGGGTGCAGGATCCGTAACGATGATGGTGATGGTGATGGTGATGAAGAGGATATGATGGTGATAAACTAACATTACTGGACTGAGGAGCGTCTCATCTATCTTCACAGGAGCCCTACCGGCTCTGGCATTTTGGCAGGCCGTACCTGGGAGCAGCTCTTGCTTTGTGGAGGCCAAAGGTGCCTCCTTCTCAGGGCCCCATATCTGTGGCCTGGGCTCCCTGCCTAAGGCCCTCCCTCTGGGGGAGGCGGGCTGGCCCCACAGCTCATGAGGGTGCACATGGCTGTCTGGTTGGGATTCTCCTGCGAGGGAGATCTGGCAGCAGCTTTTAGAGGGGCATGCGACCCTCTCCTCCCCGTGAAGACCCTCTTTTGGTAGCAAGTGGGCTGCCCACAGCTCCCTGAGGCGCTCACCTGGTAGTGGCTATTGGGGTCCAATCCAGGGAGCTGGTGATTTCCCCTGAGCTCCTCCCAGACAGAGACTGGATGGCCAAGCCCAAGGCCACATGCTGGGATCTGAGCCCAGTTTGCCTGGTTCCCAAATCTAAGCTTTTTAAAGACAGGAGACGTTGTTCCAGCATCAGGAGGAGGGCACTCTGGGTAACCTCGCCCTCTCAGACTTGTGCCAACAGCCCAGCAGGCAGCATCGCACCACTGCCATGGGGGCCAGTGCAGCTCTTCCGGTGCATCTGGGCCTGGGACCTGGAGAGGGGACTACAAGGACTGGGGAGCCCTCCCCACAACTTGAAGCCAGCCTCCCCTTTCCCATAACCTTGCATGAGACTTGCTCTCCTGGGATCCCAGCCAGGCTGTGGCTCAGACTTAATGGGATCACCCGCAAGGGGAGGCAGAAATGGCACAGCCCTGGTAACCTCGGCTTCCTTTTCTGGAGAAGGCGAGCTGGACTTGAGTGTCTCCTAGACCCCGTGCCCGGATGAGCCTCACAAGGCTGTTTCCCACAGGCTGGACCAGGAGGCCAGGTTTCCAGTTTAATTCAGTGAGAAGCTGTTCAGAGTCTCACCCACATGCAGCCAGGCCCGTCTGGGGTAGGGCTGTGGGGACCACATGCCAGAGGCAGCCCCTGACTTCTCAGGGCCCTGGGGTGGGTGGGAGGGACACCCAAATGAGCCTGCTGCGAGGCGTCCGGGGCTTTCTTCTCTCGGTGCCGAGCAGCCTTTGTTGGTGGCATGGGGGTGGGGTTCACCTCCCCAGTCACAGCTTTCTGGAGCATCGATTTACCAGGTACGTCAATCTACCAGACGGAAAGGAATTTAAAACACCATTTTACTGAAACAAAGATATTATGAATTAAACATAGAGTCTGCGTGAGCTCTGAAGATCAAACAGAGACACCGCAGACATTTCACATTTTCGGAGAGCTGCTCTGAGTTACTGCTCCCAGGAGCCCAGATTCAAGTTTACCCTCCTCAGCTGGGGCTCCCCCAGGGCCGGCGGGAGGGCCGCCAGTGATCACTAACTCCCGCCAGCACTCTAGAGTTTGCACCAGCATATTTATTTTCGCTGCACGTGGAGGGGTCCAGCATTAATTACCTTATCCACGTCTCACAGGCACAGGGAGGCGAAGCCATCAGAGTCACCGTGGCAGGCCACACTCAGCCCAGATGGAGCCCATGTCTTCGGACACGTGCTGCTAACTATTCTCCTTCCCGTGTTCCTTCTGGGTTGTGTGCTCTGAGATGCCACATGGCTGCCTGGAGGTCTGGGGAAGCTGGCCTTGGCTGCTTCAGGAAAGTCATGATTTGCTGAACAGCTGCACTGCCCCATGGTCCTGACTGCAGATAAAGGCTGATCTTGTCCACACAGTAGACTGGGAGAAGGTGGCCCTCTGGCCTTTGTTCAAGGACATTGCCACCTGGGTGCACACAGGTTTGTGGAGGATGCCACACTTTTATTTATTTTTTTGGCCACACCATGTGGCTTGCGGGATCTTAGTTCCCTAACCAGGGATCAAACCCGTGGCCCTGCAGTGGAAGTGCAGAGTCCTAACTACTGGACTGCCAGGGAAGTCCCGAGGATGCCACACTTTGCCAAAGAATGTTCTGTCTTCCTTTCTCTTACCTGTACCAGGACTCATGTGTGCATTTGGGAAGGAGTCTTGTGTCCAGGCAGGGCTGGAGGTGGCCTGGTCTGCGTCGCCCTGACTCAGACCTTGTCCTGGACACATGTTCCCACCTGGCCCACAGGTTGCTTCCGGGGCATGGGAGGAGAAGGCGGGGCCTGGGATGCTTCCAGAGGGAGGCTGCCTGCGGCCTCTCACTCCCCCTCTAGGCTTGGTGCAATGAGATGTTTGTTTGCCGAGGTGGCCCAGGTTATAAGTGGGAAAAGGGCCTGTCATCCCACATGGGGGCCTGAATTTGTCCTTCGCTCCAGCCTTGGTGGCGGCAGGTTATGCAAGGGCAGACACAGGCCTGTGACATGCAACTCCCCTCTCTGTCCACCTCCTGTGGACCATGTTTTTCCCCTGATTAGAAAACAGTTATATCAGAGTTCTGGTGGGGCCTACGTTGGTGGGGGGAGTGCTTTTTGTAAGTCTCTAGGGTGCTGTCCGCACACAAACCATGACCGTACCCTTGCCAGGAGAAGAGTCAGCCCCTTATTATTATAACAAATGGCAGTCATTAATAACCGTAGTACTAAAAACGTGGAAATAATTCTGACAGCTAATACTGAGTGTTCAGCGCAAGCCAGTGACCATGATTTGTCCTTCATGGCACTGGCACATCTCAGTGATCTTGTGATGAGTTCTGCTCTTGGACCCATTTTACAGATGCAAAAACTGAGTCTTACCAAGGTAAGCGACTTGCTCCAAGTGGCACAGTGACTAAGAGGCAGCCTGGAATCTGAGGGCTCAACCTCTGTGCCACCTGTCAAATCCCGATCCCTTTTTCCACACAAGGCCTGGTGTTCAGGCTCTGTAGACATCACTCCATCTTCATCTCATAGTGACCTTTGGGGCGGGTACTACATCGATGTTGTTGTATAGGCGGGAAACTGGAGCTCAGAGAGGCTCAGTGATTTGCCCTAGTCACACAGCTAATAGGTGGTGGACCAGGCACTGGAACCCTGGATGTCTGATTGAGATCTCTTCCTCTTTACCACTGGGCTGCAGCTCCATGCTGGTGGGGGGCTTTGGGGAAGAATATTCTCACCATTAAGGGGCCAAATCAGCTGAGGTCATAAGACAGGGGAGCTGCACAGGCCACGGTTCCACCATCCACCCTCCACCAGGCATGGAGCAGAGGCCACGGCCCCAGCGAGGGCTGCTTAGGAAAGGCTGAGCCACCGCATTGTGGGGGACAGTGCACGGAGCAGCGCTGGGCACCTGACCTGACTCCATGCGTGTCTGGGCTTTGAGCCTTTGGCTTCTTGTCAAGTTGAAAAGCCATGTCTGGGCTTCTCCCCAGGCCTCTAAAAAAGCACAATAACCAATAATTTTTCCATAATTAAATTGTAACGTTGTCATCCTTTCAAATGCAAATGACATATTTGCATTTCCCCTGTTCATCTAGTAATTCATGGCACACCTAGAAAATAGACAGCCATAAACATTCAGGGCCCTTTTGCTTTGGGTGCAGAGTCATTGCTTCATTCATCAAATGTCCTTGCTTGGGGGCTGGGGTCCCAGGCCTGCCCTCAGGGAGCTCACAGTCTGGGGGGGGTAGAAGTGTTCTGGACAGCTCTAAAACTAGGACTGTATTGATTGATTGACTGATTAATTCATTCAATGAATATTTATTGAGGATCTATTATGTGCATGAAGTTGACATTTAAATTATTCATATTTTGCATTCATTTATTGGTTTTAAAATTGGAAAGTGCCTCGTGATGTGTTCTATAAAAACTCAACAGACTGACCTTGTGCACTTCTAGGATAAAGGTCATCTTATAAATTGAAAATTAGATGGAGGTTTTGAGCATATGTCCCATGATGTCATGCTGTGAATGAGAGCTAGAACCTGCCCCCCTTGTGTCTCCACCCTGGCTACATAATCATCTGGGGAGGTTTCATAAAGGACGCATTACGTTGTCTGGGCCCCACCCCTATAGATTCTGATTTGATAGCTTTGAGGTAGGGCCCTGGGGAAAAGGCATGCTTTTAAAAATTGCCTGATGATTTTCATATGCAGCCATATTGTGAGCCATTGGTCTATACAAGCAGTTCTTAACCTTAGCTGCACCCTAGAATCTTCTAGGGAGTTTTAAAAGTCCCCATGCTCAGGCTGCACCCAGTCCACTAAATCAGCATGTCTGGCGGTGGCAGCCAGCTATCAATATATGTCAAAGCTCCCTGGGTGATTCCAGTGTGCAGCTAAGACTGGGAACCTTTGATCTGCACCCAATTATAATCATAAATGGGTTGGAGACGGCATCACAGAGGATGTGAGGTTGGAGCTGGATTTTGAAGGATGAATAGGAGTTTGCTAGGATCCGCATAGGGGAAGAAGGGGCATTTCCCTGTAGAGAAACCAGCTTGTGTGAAGGTGGCAGAGCAGGAAGGCGAGTGGAAGGTTTGGAATGCAACGTGACTAGAGCAGAGACTGGGAGGCCATGAGGCTGGGAGAAAGGAATGCTGCGAGTCGGACCACTGGCTCTGCCAGAGGAGACCGGGTAGGAAGCAACTGGATCTGTTTTTGTTATGGACATCCCTGCTGGTGATGGCTGGCCTGGAGGGCAAGGCTGGAGGTGGGGAGACCAACAACGAAGGTGTTTCAAAAGCCCTGATGGGAGACAGGGAGACCCCAGACCAAGGTGGAGGCTGTGGGGTGAAGGAGAGAGTGCCTTCTGGAGACACATTTTATTTTATTCTATTTTATTTTATTATTTTTGGCTGTGCTGCACGGCTTGCTTGCAGGATCTTAGTTCCCTGACCAGGGATCCAAACTGTGCCCGCTGCAGTGGAAGTGCAGAGTCCTAACCACTGGACCGCCAGGGAAGTCCCTGGAGACACTTGGTGGGTGGCTTTGAAACGTGTCTGTGAGTTCTATGGTACTCTTCCCATGGAGGGCTGGCATTGATATCCCTGCCCTTGAATTGGGCTGATCTTCTAGGTGCCAGAATGTGGTGGAAGTAACAGAGCGAGGTTCTCCGGGGAGCCCTGACATCTCTAGAAAAATCTGACTGCCCTGAGGCTGCCATGCTGGGAGGAAGCCCAGGCCACGTGAAGAGGCCACGTGTACATGTTGGGTTCTGTCCAACAGACGCAGCTGAGGCCCCAGCTGCTATTAGCACCAACTGCCGGATATGCGAGCGAAGATGCCGCAGGGTGATTCCAGACTCCAGTCCTGAGTCTTCCCAGCTACGGCTCCAGATACTGTGGAGCAGAGACAAGCTGTCCGGATGCCCTGCCTGAGCTCCCGGCCTGTAGAATCCAATCCATGAATACACTAAAATGATTGCTTTAGGCCACACAGCAGTAGTGGCTGGAATAGACCCACTTGGGGAGCAGTCAGGTGCAGGGCTGAGGAGGACGGAGGCGTGAGGCATGCCCGCCTGCTTCTGGATCGTTTTGTACTTGCTGGATCGGAGGGACCGGTGGATGCTGGCTGCAGGTGGAGGAGCTCCTGGTGGCCAATGTCTGCCTCCCTCCCCAAATCATCACAGCCTCTGGCCTCTCTTCAAAGAGCTCTGCATGTCCCTGCACAGTTGCAGTAATTCCCCCACTAAAGGGAGGATCCCTGCCCAGCAGCCTCAGTATCGCCTGGGGCCTTGTTAGAGATGCAGACCTGGGGCCCCAGGTACAGTGTAATAAGCTCTCCAGGTGTTTCTGACACTGCCAAGGGCTGGGGAGCCCCGGTTTCCCTTAGTGTGGTGCCTCAGGCTTCCTTGTGATTGGAGTCACCTGGGCTGCTTGTTAAACATCCACGTGCCAGGGCCTTACCTCAAACCCTCTGAGTGTCAGCGTGTGTGTGTGTGTGTGTGTCTCTAGGTGTCAGGGTGTGTGTGCACATGTGCGTAGCTTCTCTGAGCTCCCAGGGTGTCTGCCCACTGGTAAGAAGCCCTCTCTATCTGTTGTGTTGAGTTGCCAGCTGCCAGGCCCTGTGCTAAGTGCTTTAGTCGGCGATGACAGATGCTGTGAGGTCCTTTTCATGGCAGCTTAGCGGTGGACAACAGAATCATCCCCATTACCCAGGCAAGTGAGTGGGGATCCTGGGCTCAGGCACCCGCCAGCCTCTCTGATTAGTAGGGGGCCGATCCGGGATGACTCCAGGGCCCCATGCTTAGCTGTGCTCGTGAACTCACAGTATCCCTGACCCAGCAACAATCCCTGGGTAATTGCTTAAGGTAAAGGGCAGGGCCCTTGGTTCACACACCAGTCCTGGAATCCTGCCTCGGCTGGCATCTCCACCCAAACCTCCCCATCCCTCTTGAACACCCTACATCCATTCACAGACTCAACAGAGTGAAACCTCCTTGGGCGCCCTGCAACCATAGAGGAACTGAGAGAGGCCGACCCCAGCAGGTTACCAGGCCTTGTGCTGGGGAGAGTTACTGCCCCTCAGAGCCAGGGACCAAAGCGGTTGGCAGTGTCTTGATGCTTGCAGAGGCCGGCAGCCTGGCACTGGGCCAGACCTCAGTGTCCCTTCACTGTGGACACAGGTGGGCTAACAGAGTGAGATGGAGCACACTGCTGATTCCAACATGTCACTTTGCTGCTGAAATACGCTGATTTAAGAGAATCAGAGAGAGTGGTTTATTTATTGCCAAAGTCGTTTCAAATGGAATTAGAAACATAAATCGAATTTGCTATGGTTTCACTTCCTTTTTAACCACCTCCAGAATATAGTATTTCCATGAACTCTGTGTACAGGCAGAAAACTAGGCTGGTAGAGAAAGCTAGGGAAGCACCTAGGAGTCAGGAAATGAATCAACCTGTTCATTTATTGTTATTAAAGTGACACGAATAAATTATAACCCAGTAGGACTCGCTAGGACTCCAGCTTCCCTGGAGCACTTGTGCATGTAACGGAGGGTCCATCACGCAGCGGTTCTGGGAGCAGGTAGGGCAGGTTCATTATTAGCCCCAAGTTTCAGGAAAGGAAACCAAGGCTCGGACATTAAGGGATATGGCTGGGTCACACCACCGGGGATGGGAGCCGCCATCGACCCGGGTCACTCTGCTCCACATGCAGGGCACGTTCTCCAATCTGATGATAATATTCATAAAGCCACGACTTTCATCCCTGCCGATCACCCTATGTGATTGTATTCGGTCACCATAACCTAGAGTAGGAAGAGGTGTGATTTTGGGCCCCAAACCCCATCCTGAGCTTGCACCAGCGCTATCGGGAGTAGTGGGAGATGAGGGGTAGGGCTGCCAGAAAAAATGGAGGACACGCGGTTACCTTTGCATTTCAGATCAACTACGATACTTTCTTAGTATATTCCCAATACTGCATGTGACTACTTATGTTAAAAATGTGTTATCTGAAATGCAAATTTCACTAGGTATCCTGTATTGGTGTTTGCTAACTCCTGTATCCTGAGAGGAGGAGGCCTTGTTCCTTGTTCCCTTTCAAGCCCCGGACCCTCTCACTGTCCAGAACACCGGGCCCTATTTTCCTGGTCAGCTCTTGAGGGGCAAGGACCCTGCACTGTCAAGCAGGGTAGACCCAGGATCACAGAGGGGAGGTGTGAGAGCCAGACGCCCTTTCCTGCGGGACTCTGCAGATGGATGTGGACTTGGCCCTTCTGGCCATGGCATGGTGGACCTCTTCTTTGCCAGCGTCAGTAGCCTGGCCCCTTTGGAGAGAGAAGTCAGGGTAGGGCCTGGCTTGGCCTTGGGCAAGTCTCTTCACTTTTCCATGTCTCAGTTTCCACATCCGCAAAAGGAGGGTGCTCACGGCCCCCGCTCTCCCAGGTTGTCATGGGGAGCAGATGTGTCAATATTTTGAGATGCTCTTGGCATGGCGTCAGGTACACCCCCAGAGCACTGAACCCAGAGCCCCAGCTGGCTCAGGGGGAGGGGAAGGATGATGCAGGATTATTGGGGGATGCATAGCATCTTTGCTCAGGGAACATTATTTATATGTATTTTAAAAGAAACACAATACCACCTGTTTATCTGCTTATTAAAATTCTGGGCTTGGAGGGATTTTATTAGGACTGGATGGCAATCTCTTTGTGGAGGAAGCATTGCCACTGGTAGGAATGGGCTTAAAGCCCTCTGAGACCCTGGACATCGTTCCAGCCCCAGGATGGTCCCAAGGTCCAGAACCCACGTGGCTGTGAGCCCCCGGGGGTGGAGAGCAGGTCAGAGTGTCCCTGTGTCCCAGCACTGGGCCTGGCCGTTGTGTGAACCCCCCAACATTTATTGACAGAATGGGGGGCAAAATGGGTGGTCTGAGTAGAATCTGCGTGGCTTAGAATAAACTCCAGTGCAAAGCACATCCCTGGAGTGTGGAGGTGAGTGTCTTCCGTGAAGAGTTCCTGCCAGCTCCACTTAAGTCTCTTTGACAGCCTGAGACACTACACAAAGTCCCTGGCCCAGGTATTATCGGACATGTACATGTATTTTTTTCTTCTTTAATAAGAGGAAACTTCAGCAGAGATGTTGGAAGGAGAGATGGGGCAGTAGCCTTTATGATAAACTAGTCACAAGAATGGCCATTTATGTATAATTACTTATAATCCTCACAACAACATTGCAAGGTGGGTTTTATTGTTATTCCCATTTTACTCATGAGGTTAAGTGACTTTCTCAAGGTCACAGAGCCAGCAAGTGGCAGAACTAGAACCTGAACCCAGGCCATCTTGCTCTGCAGGGGCCTCACCCGCCTGGCTCATCTGTGTTTCCCAACCCCTTCCTGTCCCACCCATGCTAACACAGCTGGACTGAACGGTCCCATCGAGGGTCCTGCAGCTGCAGGTCTCTGGCAACACATGATCTTTTGTTTTCTGAAACCCAAATCCCCCATGAGCCTATCCTCCAGGGACAGGCTGTGTGCCCTGCATTCTTCTGCCTCTGTTTTTCTCTCTCCAGAAATGTAGTTAGATCACCTTGAATGAGATGTTTAATCCTTGGCCAATAAGCCCACACCTGGAGTAGAGGAACCATCAGTAATCATGAGATTTATTGCATCAAATTCCTGGGTTAGTGGAAGGAATATTCAGCTCATGGGGAAACCCAAGAAGCTAGTGCCGCCGTGTAAGCCCCACCAGCCCGGAGGAGAGACTCAGCTTCTCCCCTCCCGTGTCTTTCCTGGGGCCCGGGGAGCTGTCAGGGGCTGGCTGCTGTCTTTTTGAACATCTCCTCTTGTCCTGACTGTCAGGATTTGACATGCTCCATCTTGAAGTCTACAAGAATATAAGTTCTTTGAAATCAGACATGGTGGGGTAATTTGGAGGAACATATTTCAACTTCAAGATGGATTATTATCGCGCAAATATTTGGAGAGCTTCATTTTTTCTTTTCACATGGATTAAAGAGGAAAGCTGGTTGCCATGGCGAATGTTTTAGTTATTTACAAACAGCTGTTCAACCATTTGTTCATTCAACAATTATTTGCTGAGTGCCTACTCTGTGCTGGGCTCTGTGCCAGGCCATGGGGATTGAGACCGGCTGACATTAGTGGCTTCCTGGAGGCCCCCAGCCTGTCAAGGAGCAGCTCCGGGAAGACCACCACAGTCAGGGCTGGCGGGGTCCTCCTTCCTGATGCTCGAGTGCAGCGTTCGGTGGGGCTGACTGGAGGAAATGATTCAGCAGCAGCGCTGGAGCACAGCTCACAGCCCAGCGTGTTGGGTCTTCTTTCTCCCCCCCAGGAAGAGGCTACGAAAGAGCAGTCAAGAGTCTGGATTCAAACATCAGTCCCTGGGCTTTCCTGGTGGCGCAGTGGTTGAGAGTCCGCCTGCCGATGCAGGGGACGCGGGTTCGTGCCCCGGCCCGGGAAGATCCCACATGCCGCGGAGCGGCTGTGCCCGTGAGCCATGGCCGCTGAGCCTGCGCGTCCGGAGCCTGTTGCTCCGCCACGGGAGAGGCCACAACAGTGAGAGGCCCGCGTACCGCGCAAAAAAAAAAAAACAAAAAAAAATCTGTCCCTGCCACTTCCTGGCTGGGTGGCCTTGGGCAAGTTAACCTCCCTGAACCTCTTCCTTAGGAAAGCAGGGATAAGGGTCACACCCACCTCCTGAAGGCATCATGAGGATGAAAGGAAGCAGCAACCACAGTGCTTCTCGTTCGCTGGCACACGGTGTGAGCACAAACGGCAGCGGACCCCTTACTGTCGTTAGGATTACTTACACCCTCTGTGGGTTGAATAGCGAAGTTTCACATGAGCAGCCAGTTCTGATCATGCTGCTGCCCAGCTCAGAGGTCCTAAGAGCCCTCTCTGCTGCCAGCAGTTCCCCTCCTGCCGTCAGGGCCTTTGCCACCCCCGTCCCCAATCAGGCTGCCCAGCCCAGGGTCTTTCAGCGTGCACAAGGCTGCCCTCAAGCAGACGTGGAACAAACCGCTCCTCAGAATGCTCTGTGCTCGCTGCTCCCTGCCCTGGGCAGTTTGTCCCGCTCTCTGATATGTCTTTCTGCCCTTGGAGTCTCCCTGGTCAATACCTTGTATGCAGGCACACCTTAGGAGCCACACCATCCAGGAAGCCTTCCTGGATTTCCCCTTTCACAGCACTTTGCCTGTTCCTCCATGATTCCTTTCACTTTGGCTGATGAGCCCTCCGGGGCAGAGGTTGGGTTTTCCTGATCCTGTGCCCGATGCGTGTGGGCACTTCTGCCACGCTGCCCAGGCCTGCATCGGGGATGTGGACAGTGGTTGCACAGGGTGTGGCGTGCGTGGCCGGATGTGCCTGAGGTCTGAGGCTGGAGGAAGGAGCAGCTGCCTCCACTTGCCAGTCTTTGCCAGCTCAGTGCCCCAGGGCTGGGAGAGGCAGGGCTGAGGCCCTTGAGGGGCAGGCGATGCTCCAGGGAGAGAGCTGGTGTCTGGGTCTGCGGCCTTGTTTGTTGATTTGAGGGAGCAGTGACTCATGTTCGCAGGCGGCTCTCGGTGACTGGTTCCCGTTTTGCAAACACCCCTGGGCAGGACGGCTGACCCGAGAGCTAGACTTCCTCCCATAGGACCCTGCTTGTGGGCATTCCAAGCGGGCGACCTTCGCTCTCCTGCCTTGGGCTGCACTTTCCTCCTGGCTACAGTGAGTGGAGCTGCCATTTGAGAGGACACAGACAGAGGTGTCTTAGAGTTCATGATCGGGGGAGGCAGGATGGATTGACAGGCAAGTTCAGGAATCTCAGAACTCTCCGCTTGGTCACTCAGACGCTGAGGGGGCTCATCACAACATCCTACTGCTCCTATAACCTCAGTCCCAGGATGCCATGCGCAGGCCACAGTGGGGCCTGTGTGGCCAGCGTGGCTCGTGGACCCCAGGCTTGCGAGATGCCCCAGGGAAGAGAAGGTTCTCCATCTAATGGGTTTGGGAAATCCCTTGTGTGGCAGTTCACGTTGTCTAATAACACTTTAAAGCCCCCTGAGAAGTCCTGCGAGAAAGAAGCGTGCTTGACTTTATTTAAACCAGGAGTCAGCCATTTTTTCTGGAAAGGACCAGTTAGTAAATATTTGAGGCTTTGCAGGCTGTTCCTTTCTGTCTCAGCGACTCCACTCAGCTGCTGTCGTGTGGAAGAAGCCGTAGCCAGTAGCTAAATCAATGACCCAATAAAGCTTTATTTCCAGATAGGAATTGGGCTGGATGTGGCCTGGGATCCCTGATTTCAACCATCCTCTCCCTCTGCCCCTCCCCACAGTGATTTATGGGGTGCCTGGCACATGCCGAGAGCAGGTTTGAGCACAACTGCTTGTTCCCAAGTCAGGGTGATTATGTTTCAGCAAGAGCATCCACTCTTTCAGCTACTGTGACACCCACAACATGAATAATTCAGGACCGATTTCCCGCAGCGTGGATCGAGTGCAGGGCGTGATTATGCTGCAGCTCTGGTGGCGCGGACACGGGCAGTACAGAGAGCCCAGTTTATGACTCATTTAGCCAGCAGATTCGCAGTTATGGAATTCATGACACATTTTAAACCTTTGAAAGGGGACATTTACATTATTTCACATTTTGCACAAAGGGAGGCTTTCTTAACATTTTCAAGTCACCCAGAAGGCACCGCATGCCTGTTAGCTCCCCAAAGACTGCGGGTCCTGTGGCACCCTCTTTGGGAACCCCACCTCTTTGGAGGCATTACAGGTGACACAGTACTTCTACAGTCACAGCTGAGTCTCCCTCACCCCCTCTCAGAACAGCCTCAGGGGAACCCCGGAGCAGAGGTGCGTCCTAGGCCCTGGGCCTCTGGGACCATCGAGCTAATCTTTGCCACCCATCCATTGCCTTGGCAGGACTGGCTCTTTACATTTGCACCACTGCTGGGTCAAGTGCCTTGGAAAAGATTTAAGAAAAGTCCCAGTATTGGCTTTTATTTAATTTGCTTTCGTTAAAGTCTGCCAACAGCTAAAGCAAAGAGGAATTGCTTTCCTGAAGTCCTCTGGTCCTCAGTTCAGATGCCCAAAGGGCCTTCCAGGGGCGGGGGCAGCAGCTGGCAGGCGAACTCTTAAAAGTCATTGATTGATAAGATATCACTTATATGCAGAATCTAAAAAAAATGAAACAAATGAATTTATTTACAAAACAGAAACGGACTCACAGACTTCGAAAACAAACTTATGATTACCAGAGGGGAAGGATGTGGGGGGAGGGATAAATTAGGAGTTTGGGATTAACATATACACACTACTATATACAAAAGAGATGATCAACAAGGACCTACTGTATAGCACAGGGAATGCTACTCAATATTCTGTAATAACCTGTATGGGAAAAGAATCTGAAAAAAAATGGATATGTATATGCATAACTGAGTCAGTTTGCTATACACCTGAAACTAACACAAAATTGTAAATCACCTATACCCTAATATAAAATAAAAAATTAAACTAAAACAAAGAAATGGTGAAATATGAGTAGAGTCTGTAGTTTAGCTCATAATAATGTACCAGTGTTGTTTTTTGGTATTGACAAACAGTCTTTCAGCAAATCTCAATGTATTCCAGAATAAAATTTTACTTAAAAATTCAATGTGTTACAGTAATTACTGAGATTTATATTAAATGATTTCCTACATTAAAAAAAAATCATTGATTGAGCCCCTGAGGTTTGCTGGGGTGGTTCCAGGCACCCAGATCCTTTTCTCTTGCAATCCTTACTGCGATCCTATACATGAGGTTTTGTAGTTCCCATTTTTCAGATGCACAGTTTAGGCCACTTTCCCAAGGCCACACAGCCAGGGATTGCAGAACCAGGGAGGGAATGCAGACCCCAGGGCTGCAGACCCGTGCTGCTCTCTGCATCCTTCTGAGACCAGCCAGTGTGTGTGGTGATGCCAGACCAACAGTAATGTCCTGCCAACCCCTCTGTGGACTTGGGGGTCTCAGCCTGGGCTTGTGGCAGATGCCATGCACACAGTGGTCTCCTATAGTAATAATTCCCATGTCTGACCCTGCCTGGCAGAATTCTAAGCACTTCCACGTCGAAGGGACTGCTGACATTTCTACCTGCCCAGCGGCCATCATTCATTCTTCAGGAATGGCCTGAATTTTCCTTTGGGGAACCCCCCTCTTCTACTCAGACCCAGGCCTTCCTCAAATCACAGGGCTTGGTTCAGGAATGAGGATGTGGCTCGAGCCCATCCACTGAGACCCAAACCTGGGAGTTTAATTGGAAGGAATCCCTTGTTCTGTGGGGGTTGCCAGACTGGTGGAACCAAAGCCTAAAGTTCTGGGAACTTCTTTGCCACCCATGTGGGAGTCTGCTTGAGAATAGAGCCTGCCTGGGTGAAAGCAGAGTGGGAGATGGAGGGAGGTGAATTCCACACATCACTTGAGCACCTGGATCCAGCTGTGCCTGAAGCAGGACCTTAGAGTTTTCCTTTTCTTTATCCAAGATATTTTTTATATATATTTTTTTAATGTTTGAGCTTGCTTGTTTGGGTTTCTGTCACTTCCTTCCAGTGGAGGCCTGAGTCATAGAGTCTCCACTGAGAGGCACCATTGGAACATGGTTGTTAGGCCAGATTCCAGACACATAGTCACCTTTGCTACTTACTAGCTGTGTAATGACTTTGGGCAAGTCATTCAGTCTCTCTGTGCCTCAGTTTTCTCATCTGTGAAATAGGGATTTTGATGGTACTCTCTCCTCATAGTGCTGTTTAATAAGGATTAAATGAACTGATACAAATAAAGCTCTTAGTATAGGGCTTGGTGCATATTCTGAGCATGATAAATATTAATTGTTGTTATCCATTCTCTTTTAAAAAATTATCCTGGTGGTCTGAGAGCAGATATGACCCTTTATATATATATATTTTTTTTTTTTGCGGTACACGGGCCTCTCACTGTTGTGGGCTCTCCTGCTGCGGAGCACAGGCGCCGGAAGCGCAGGCTCAGCGGCCATGGCTCACGGGCCCAGCCGCTCCGCGGCATGTGGGATCTTCCCGGACAAGGGCACGAACCCGTGTCCCCCCACCCCCGTTGGCAGGCGGACTCTCAACCACTGCGCCACCAGGGAAGCCTGACCCTGTATATTTTATAAATGAAATGCCTGAGGGCTTCCTGGGTCCGGGGGTTGGAGACTGCAGGGCTTGGACTGACACACAGGCCTTGGGCTGGGTTCAGGGCTGCGTCTCACCCCACCTGTCCCAAAGCTCAGGTGGGGCTGCCCCAGGGGCTCCTCTGCCCCTCTGTTCACGCTCCTGTTTCATGATTCAGAGCCCTTTCCTTGCACAAACAGTCGCAGTATCCAACGAGGCCTCATGTGGCTCCCTGCTCAGACCCAGTCCCCTCATAACCCCCCTCCCTCTCCTTCACGCAGAAACACAGAGAGAGCCATCCCCGTCTTTCCTCCAGGGCCAGAGGTCAGGGCCAAATCTATCCTACAGTCATTGCTAATGTGTTGGGGCTGGTGATAACTTCCTGTCCCAGGGACCATAGTTGCACTAAAAAAAAAAATCAAACTTATTTCCAAAATAATGCATAGAACAGTTTTTGTTTCAACAGTTCAAATAGCATAAAAACTTACAAAATAGAAAGTCCAGGTTTCCTACTTCCCAGCCACCTCCGTCTCACTCCCCAGAGAAAACCACAGAAAGACAATTCCGTGTCTTTACAGAATTTTTTCCTGTGCATCTACTCAACTACATAGTACTGTATTTGCTTGTTTTTCTACTTCAAACAGCTCCTGGAGAACGTTCACATGGGCACACAGCAAAATGGTTCATTTTGTGTATGTGCATGTTTTAAAAACTTTTTTAAAATTATGGTAAATTACACAAAAACATAAAAGTTACCATCTGGACCATTTTTAAGTGTACCATTCAGTATTATCAAGTACATTCACATTGCTGGGCAACCATCACCATTATTCAACTCCAGAACTTTTTCTTCCTCCCAAACTGGAGCTCTGTGAATCTGACTCCTCTAGGTACGTCGTATCAGTGGAATCAAGCAATAGTTTTCATTTCTTGACTGCCTCATTTCATTTAGCATATGCTGTCCTCAAGCTTCTTCCACCTTGTAGCCTGTGTCAGAATTTCCTTCTGTTTAAAGGCTGAATGATGTTCCACTGTATGGATATATCACATTTTGTTTATTGATTCATTCATAGATGGACATATGTGTTGCTTCCACATTTAGCTACAGTGAATCATGCTGCTATGAACATGGGTGTACAAGTGTCTCTTTGAGAACTTGCTTTCAAATCTTTTGGATCTATATCCAGATGTGGGCTTGCTGGATCATGTGGTAATTATGTTTTTAATTTTTTGAGGAACTGCTGTACTGTTTTTCACAGCAGCTGTAACATTTTACATTCCCACCAACAATGTTCAAGGGTATGGATTTTTCCACATCCTCTTTAACACTTGTTAGTTTCTGCTTTTTGTTTGTTTCTTTGTTTTTGGGGGATAGTAGCCATCTTGATGAATGTGAGCTGGTTTCTCACTGTAGTTTTGATTTGCACATCCCTAATGACGAATGATGTTCTGTGTGTATTTTTTGTGTGTGTGGCCACGCTGTGCGGCTTGTGGGATCTCAGTTCCCTGACCAGGGATTGAACCTGGGCTACGGCAGTGAAAGCACTAGATTCTAACCACTAGACTACCAGGGAACTCCTGTATGTATTTTAAAATACATACTTATGAATGTTTTCAAACATACTTGGAAGTAGAAATAGTAATACAATGAGCCCCATATAGCCATTACTCAGATTCAACAATTAGTAAGATTTTTGCCCAGTTTGTTTTCCTTGTTTCCTGAAGGATTTCATAGCAAATGCCAGACACCGTGTCTCAACATCACTACGTAATCCAGTGGACATTTCTAAAACCCTGGATCTCTCCTTACATAACTGTGTCACCATCATCCTAAACTTTTCCTTGGTATCACCTACTACCCAGTCCATGATCAAAGCTTCCTGATGGTTGAATGAATACACAGGTTCATTTTTCACAGGACCCCTGAGCCCAGAGACTCTTAACCACACGCCTCTCCTGAAAGGCCAGTGACAACGGGTTAGGAGCACATGCACCAGAGTCAGACACACCAGGTTTAAAGCCTTCTCTGCTCTCGACTGCCTATGAGGTCTTGGCAAGTTACTTATCCTTGCTGGGCCTTGGTTTGTTCATCTATACAATGGAGATAATCAGTGTCCACCTCGCAGGGTATTAAGTGAGACAAGGTGTGTAAGGGCCGAGCTCTGCCCCTGGCACATGACGAGCGCTCAAGAAATGAGAGCTGCTGGTGTTGTTGCTATTATTAAATGTAATTTCCAAAAAGACTCCCTCCCGTGATGGGCGTTCAGGCATCCTGGAGGGCTGGCAGGAACCAGCTCTGTAGTGTGCCCTCCATCACAGCCTGTGGAGGGCGCTCCACCCTCCCGGGGGCTCCCCAGGTCAGGGCCCCTGTTATTCTCTATCTGGGGCAGAAGCGAGCTCCTGTCCACATGCTTGGCTGCACGGGGCTTAAATAAAAAATGATAAAATCTGCCAATGGGAAGGGATGAAATTTTATTGGGAGTTCAAATACTTTTTGTTAAGATTGGTTTTTGCCGTTTCCCCTCTCTCGACCTGCTGGCCTTCTCCTTGGTAATTCAGTAAGTGGTTACTTCGGGTGACGACAGGCAAATGGGAGGCGGATGGGGGAGAGCAGAGCCCACGGGGGACGCACATTGTCTGAAATGGACTTATCCTAATCGGGTTCAGAGCCAACAACCTTTTAGACTGAAGGAGAATCATGGCAGGCCGAGGCTACAGGCTGCAGCAACGTCTCCTTTAACCTGCACAGTTTTCCAGGTGGGGAAATGGAAGCGGAGAGAGGGAGAGGCTGCCCTGAGTCCACTGCCATTCACTGGTTGAGCAGGGACTGGGGCCGGGGAGTCAGACCATCCCAGCGCCCTGCCTCGGTCACCTACCTAGAGGACAGAGACGGCCACGTCCTAACTGGCTGTGTGAAATCGGATGCTCTGGGATTCAGCTCCCACTCGGGTGAAGTGGAGACGGAATGAGGGGGGATCCAGGCAGCTTGGCATGTCCCCTGCTTCGCTGCAGCGAAGCCAGTGATGACAGGACCTTTCCCTTGCTGATCACCACCTTATGGTCTGAGCCAAGGTGTGCTGGCTCAGGGCTCCCCTCAGAGGCCTGTGCCTAAACCCAGTGCTCTCTGGCCGTGTGACCGCCAGCAAGCTTCTTCCTGTCTCAGACTCACATCCTCCTCTTCTAGAAAATAGGAAGAACATGAATGCCCACTTCCCAGAGTTGTGGGAAGGTAAATGGGATAATGTAAACCAAACACTTCACATGGCACGTACTGGAAAATCTGCTTCTTTCTCCTTCCCTTCCACCTCCTTCATCCTCCCGATAAGCTGGGATGCTTCTCCTGAGCCCAGTGCATGCTGGGAAGCCAGGATGGAGGCCCCATTTGGGAGGTAATAATTTCTAAGGCTGGTGCAAAGTGGCGGCTGACCCTCCTCCCTCCATGCTGGACCATCAGGCTCTTTTCGTTGTCCTGAAATGGGGGGCTCTCTGTTCTGAGCAGGACCCCTGCAGCACCCACCCACCTGCGGGCTGCCTGCCGGTGGGATGGGGTCTCTGCTTCAGCCGGGCCGTGGGCCCATCAGCCACCCAGGGCTGTGCCCCAGGAGGTTTGGAAGCTTTTCCCATGACCAGGTCTAGGCTGGAGAAGCCCAGTGAGTGTCCTGGTCATTCCCAGGATGCTCTGGGTCCCGAGAGCCACCGGCTTTGTGGAGGTGATCTTTCCTGTTTCTGGTCCCTAAGAATCCAGGTCAGCGGGCCTGGAGATCACACGGGGGTCTGTGCCCTGCTGGTCAGGTTAGCCTTTTGATTCTCCCAGTCCCTGGAAACACGATCGGTGGGGATTTTCTGCCCTCAGGCTTGCTTTTGAATTATTACATGTCTTTAACAGATAAAGTGCTCGGGTTTCTAACACATAGCCGTGTTTCTCTCCTCCCTCTTCTCCCTGTGGAACAAACTTCAAGAGGCATCGTGCGTGGACTAGTAAGATGAGCTCTGAGTCGCAGCCCCGTCCCTCCCTTCCTGGCTGTGTGGCCTGCGACAGTTCATTGCCTTCCCCGAGGCTCAGGTTTCTCATGGCAAGTCAGGGTGACAACGCCTGTTGAGGATGACGTAGCACGTGTGAAGCCCCAGCTGCAGTGGCACAGAGCAAATACTCAGGGCTGGCGAGGCCCCCTCTCTGATGGCTCGTTTGTGATTTGTCGTCTGGATGGAGGAGGTGGGAAGCAGGAGAGGAAGCTCAGGCTGGGGGCGGAGTCGGGGAAGCCCTGCAGAGAAAGGTGCAGCTGAGCCCGTGAGGCCCGAGATAGCAGGGCTTGGGGCGTCAGGATTGTCTAGGAGATGAGCGCAGCTCGGAATGGAGAGAGCGATGGAGCTGGAGGTGAGGGACGAGTCTTTGAGAGCTCCCTGCTCTCCTTCCTGGCGCTTTGGCCTCGGGGCAGCCACTTAACCGGTGTGGCCAGGTCTAGGAAGTGGTGGCATCTGGCCTATGAGCAGCCGCCCACAGGGCAGGAGTGGGACGAGGCAAACTGTGAGAAGTGAGCCGGCTCGCGACACCCAGAAGCTGGGGTTTTGCCCACTTGCCTCTCACCTTCAGGTAGGCAAGGCCACAGGACAAGAACAAGGGTGCCTGGCTGGGGAGGCGAGTGGGGCTGAAGTCCGGCCCACGCTCCGCTGGCCACGCCGTGTACCCTGGGCCGGGGCTGTGTCTGTTCAGAGAGGGGGGCATCTTCTTCTAAATTACCCCCAGGCTCACCAAGCTCCCAGAAGGGTGGTTTTTCAGATGTGCGCAATGGCATGGCATAGCTGTCAGTGGCCCGAGGCCTGGTCTCCTCTCCCTCAGCCTCAGGGCCCAGTTCAAGTACTGGGGCTGCATCTGCTACATCTTTCTTTTCTTCCTCTGTCATTCAGGTTTGCAGAGGAGAACAAATGTGGAAAGTGTGACATTGTTACCACCCAGTGAATTCAAATCTTAAAAAAGCATTCTCTTTTCTTATGATAAAAGTAATACCTATTTATTGTAGAAAATTATAAAAGCACAAGGAAGTATAAAAGAGATGAAAATCATGCATAGTCCTGTTACCCAGAGATACTTCAAAGTGTTAAAAAGTAGAGGTTTCTTTTATTATTTTCCCTCTATATATTTGAATATGGGAATCATATTGCATATGATTTTGTGTTCTGCTTTTTAAAAAATATTTATTCATTTATTTATTTATTTGGCTACACGGGGTCTTAGTTGTGGCACGCGGGATCTTCGTCTCCACGTTCAGGATCTTTTAGTTGCGGCATGCGGGCTCTTAGTTGCAGCATGCAGGATCTAGTTCCCTGACCAGGGACTGGACCCAGGCCCCCTGCATTGGGAGTGTGGAGTCTTAGCCGCTGGACCACCAGGGAAGTCCCGTGTTCTGCTGTTTTAAACTTTATACTATATCTCAAATGTTTTTTCATGTACATAAGTGTTCTTCTATGTTGTGTTTTAGTGATGCACAGTATTCTGTCATTTGAACATGTTGTAACAGGTTCAGCCAGCCCAGACGGATTCTGGTTGTGCACTATTGTAAACTGCAGTGTTGACTGTACATCTTTGTACTTGTCTGATTATTTCTTTTAGGGTAACTTCCAATAAGTGGAGTTATAGGGCTCAAGGGTGTGTAGGCAGTCTGTAAATTGGCCCTCAGTAATTCCCACCTCTGGATATCCCTGTGCTGTGTAACCTCCTCCCCTTGAGAGGGGGCTGAAACCTAGTGACTTGCTTCTAATGAACAGAATACAGTGAAAGTGATAGGATGTGACTTTCAAGATTAGGGTACCAAAATACTGACTTCCATCTTGCTCAGGCTTCTTACTTGTTTGCTTTGAGCAAAGCAGCCTGCCATGTTGTGAGCTGCACCATGGTGAGGCCCACACGGTGAGGACCTGACGGAGGCTTCTAGCCAATGGCAAGTGAGGAGCTGAGACCTTTGACCCAATGGCTGGTGAGGAAATGAATCCTTCCACCAACAATGTAAGTGAGCTTAGAAGAGGATTCTCCCACACTTGAGCCTTCAGATGAGACTCGGGCCTTGGCTGACACCTCGATTGCATCCTGCGAGGGACCTTGAGACAGAAGCACCCATCCAAGCCATGACTGGACTTTTTTTTTTTTTTTTTTTGCGTTACGCGGGCCTCTCACTGTTGTGGCCTCTCCCATTGCGGAGCACAGGCTCCAGACGCGCAGGCTCAGCGGCCATGGCTCACGGGCCCAGCCACTCTGCGGCATGTGGGATCTTCCCGGACTGGGGCACGAACCCGTGTCCCCTGCATCGGCAGGCGGACTCTCAACCACTGCGCCACCAGGGAAGCCCCATGACTGGACTCTTGACCCACCGGAGCTGTGAGTTAATGTTTGCTGTTTTAAGCCACTAAGGTTGGAGATGATTTATTATGTGGCAATAAATAACTAGTACAAACAGTATGCACGTCCCTTTTGATGTGTATTTCCTTTGTGCTTTCCAGAAGTTTACCCCAATTCTACCCACCACCCCAGCAGAGGGGAGTTGCTCACGGATTAATTTTCAGCAGGGGTCACTGAATGTACCCCTCCTTCTGATCAGCCTCTGTCTCTAGAGAAGCCAGTCCAGGGAGTGTGGGCAGCTGTCTGATACACAGACTATTTCCAGGGAATTATCTCGGGGGGTGTGTCCTGATATCTTAGCAGAGATTCTGAGAGGGCTGTTAAAGGTAAGGAGGTCAAGGAGGGAGCCTTTTCATGCTAATGGACTTCCAGGGCATCTGAACACATCCCAGTAAGCCATTTACCCATCTCCATGGTCCATATCTTTTATTTTTAATTGCAAAAGAACACAATTTGGTTCTTCAGGTTGCATTCACGTGTCCACATTTTTAATTCCTTTCAGAGCCCAGTGTATTTCTTGCAGTCTCAACAATTCAGGGATTTAATGGAAGCTAAGAAAATTCCATGGACCTCCAGAAACAAACTCGGGTCCCCTCAGGTGGTGAACAGAGCCGACAGGAGGCCTAGCAGTGTGCCTCTTTTCCTTCCTCGTGCCCCTTCTTCTGCTGTGACATCCTACAGGGACACATGCAGCCTCCCTTGTCCCCACCCCACTGGGGGCTGGATTGCTCTGAAGGGAACAAATGACTGTCTCCAGCTCAGTCCCTTCCTTGGGAAAACCTCCCGTGCTCTCACTGGCCTGCTGTGGGGAGGATTAATGGCCCTCTGCAAGGCTCTAATGGATCCCTAATTGTTTTGCTTCATTAGGGTCTGCTGCCTGGGAAGTTAACTGTGTACTTGGAGAGGCGATAAATGAAGCTCTGCTGCGGGGCTCAGAGATTGGGAGATCTCCTGTACAGACACCAAGGCTGTCCTGAGAGTCCGACCATCCTTAGAAGCCAGAAACTTGGCCATGGGAAGCAAATTAATATTGTTTATGTTTCATTCATCCGCATATTTAAAGGCCTCAAGGAAATGATTCTTAATCTTTTCTGGGTCATAGACCGCAATGAGAATTAAAAAGCTGCACGTATGCCTATAGCCCCACTTGCACGCTGTTTTTTTTTATCAGGCGTGGGGTGTGGGTGTTGCAGATTCCCTGAGCCTACTCATGGCTCCCTTGGAAAGTTTATGAACTGACACCAGCTCTTCCCAAGTGGGACATCTTGAAGGTGATTCTTTTGTTCACTTACTCATGTATCTATTCTCTAATTTACTTAACAAATATTTATTGAGTTCCTACTATGTGCCAAGGAGATTATCTTTCTTTTGCAAAGTTTTGAGACAGCCCTAAAGTGAGAGTAAACTTTTTTTAGGAAATAGTAACTATAACTGTACTTATTCAGGCATGTGTTTTCTCTTCCTCTCTAGGTAAAGCCAGGGAGTGAAGGATGGGGGAAGATATGAGTGAACATTTTCATCCTTTCAGACTGTTATGCGTTTGGCCGTAAAAGGATCAAAAGACGAGTCCTTGTGACAATTCTTCCAGCTTCAAGTTTTTCAGAGTGAAGAACCTATGAACCTCTTATAAAAGCTCAATCTGTCATGCCTTAGGAGGCTGCCTACCATCATCTGTGGAATCTCAAGATGTGGAATCTCAATGCAGAACTTGAGCAAAAATGAGGGGGAAAAAAACTGTAGACCAATATTCCTCATACATGCAAAAATTAACAATATTCTATCAAACTGATTTCAACAATATATTAAAAAATAACACATCATGACCTAAAGTGGTTTATCCCAGGAATGCAGGTTTTCAAAAGTTGAAAATCTACAATTGTAATTCATTCTACCAATAGGTTAAATAAGACATGATCATATCAATGGATTAAGAAAAAGCAGAATTCAAGGTCCTGCATCTGTTCTTTTTTAAAAAAATTAATTAATTTATGGCTGCGTTGGGTGTTTGTTGCTGTGTGCAGGCTTTCTCTAGTTGCGGTGAGCAGGGGCTACTCTTCATTGCGGTGGCTTCTCTTGTTGCAGAGAGCAGGGGCTACTCTTCCTTGCGCTGGCTTCTATTGTTGCGGAGTACGGGCTCTAGGTGTGCGGGCTTTAGTAGTTGTGGCAGGTGGGCTCAGTAGTTGTGGCTCACGGGCTCTAGAGCGCAGGCTCAGTAGTTGTGGTGCATGGACTTAGTTGCTCCGTGGCATGTGGATCTTCCCGGACCAGGGCTTGAACCCATGTCCCCTGCATTGGCAGGTGGATTCTTAACCACTGTGCCACCAGGGAAATGCCCCTATATCTGTTCTTGATTAAAACTCTCAGAAACCTACGACAAGAATTTCCTCACCTGATGAAGTCATCTATGGAAAACCTATGGCTGGCATTATACTCAGTGGTAAAGACAGAACATTTTCCTTCCTGAGTTCAAGAACAAGTCAAGATATTCACTCTCACCACTTCCATTCAACATTGTAGCCAGTTAAGTAGTCAGTTCTAGCCAGTGCAATAAGGCAAGAAAAAGAATAAATGGCATCCTGATTGGAAAGGAAAAAGTTAAACTGTGTTTATTCTTAAACAACATCCTTGTGTCTGTAGAAAGTCTTATGGAGTCTAAAAAAGAGTTACTAGAACTAATAGTTGAGTTTAGTTAGGTTACAGGATGCAAGAACAATATATAAAAATCATTTTTCCTACATACTAGAAATGAACAAATGGAAATTGAACTATAAAAATTTCCATTTACAATAGGATAAAAATATTAAATGTTTAGGGATTGTATTAGTTTCCTATTGCTATTGTAATAAATTACCACAAACTTAGTGCCTTAAAACAAACAAGACACATTTTTCATTTTCCAGTTACAGAAGCTAGAAGTTCAAAATTTGTCTCAGTGGGATAAAATCAAGGTATCAGCAGGGCTGCATTATTTCAGGAGGCTCCAGAGAAGAATCCATTTCCTTGCCTCTACAGCTTTTAGAGGCTGCCCAATTCCTTGGCTCATGGCCTCCCATGACATTGATCTCTGACTCCTTCATCACATCTCCATCTCTGACTCTGACCTACCTGATTCCCTTTTATAAGGATCCTTGTGGTTACATTGAGCCCATGTGGATAACCCAGAATGATCTCCCTATCACAAGAGCCTTTACTTAATCACATCTGCAAAGTTCCATTTACCATGTAAGGTGACATATTTGCAGGTTTCAGAGATTGGGACATGGACATCTTTGGGGGCCAGCATTTTGCCTACCACATCTGCTCTTTGACCCCCAAAGATTCACATTCATCTCACATGCAAAATGTGTTTACCCCATCTCAACGTCACCAAAGTTCCAAACACTATATAGCACCAAATCTCATGTAACTCTCATCAGTTCAGAAGTTCCAAATCTCATGATCTAAGTCATCTAAATTAAGTGTGGGTGAGACTCTGGGTGTGATCCATCCTGGAGGAAAAATATCTCTCTCCATCTGTGGACCTGTGAAACAAGAAAACATGGTATCTGCTCCCTAAATACAATGGGGAGGAGGGAGAAAAGCATAGGATACCAATTAAAGACATTTCTGTTCAAAAGGGAGAAAATAAAAGGAAAAGAAGAAATCTCTAGTTCCAAGCAATTTCAAAAACAAACCGGGCAAACTCCATCAGGTTTCAAGACCTATGAATAATTTTCTGTAGCTCTCGGCTCTGCCCTTTGGTCTTGCGGCTCCAACGTCTGGGCTCAAGGCTCTGTCTTCAGAGTTATCCTTTGTCATGAAGGGTAGCATGTGTTGGAAGCTGGGGAGTTTTATCAGTCTGCTTCCTGCCTGCAGAATTTGGGGAGCCTGACATCCTTCTTTCATTTTGTCCTTTATCTGTCCCTTTCAGTCTAAGATGGCTCTTTCTGTTGGTATAAAATTCTTAACAACCTTGTGTTTCTCCTATGCACATCACAGGGACTCACTCCACTAGACCTGGCTCCTCCACATGTCTTTCCTAGATAATATCATCTCTATTTTTGGCATCTGCTGAGATGGCTGTGGGAATACATGAGTCACAAACAGAGTTTCTTTAAAGAACTCTCTGTGTGACAGAATACTGTGAATTTTTGCTCCTTTCAAGGCCCAAGCAAAAGGTTGTCCAGTTATACCCTCCTTTCTCTCTGGAGCATGTTTTTTCCTGACAGCAAATTTCCCAATTTTAGTGTCTTTTTTTTTTAAACTTGTATTTATTTATTTTATTTTGCACAGGCTTCTCTCTAGCTGTGGTGCGCAGGCTCAGTAGTTGTGGCGTGCGGGCTCAGTAGTTGTGGTGCGAGGGCTCCAGAGCACATAGGCTCTGTAGTTGTGGCACGTGGGCTCTGTAGTTGTGGCACACGGGCTCTCTAGTTGTGGTGCGCAGGCTCAGTAGTTGTGGTACAGAGCGCGGGCTCTGTAGTTGTGGCACGCGGGCTCTCTAGTTGTGGTGCATGGGCTTATTTGCCCTGCGGCATGTGGGATCTTAGTTCCCTGACTGGGGATTGAACTGGTGTCCCCAGCATTGCAAGACCAATTCTTAACCACTGGACCACCAGGGAAGTCCTGCCGATTTTAGTGTCTTTTGCAATCTGAACAGACTGATAATTTTCCAGCCTTCAAGTTTTGGCTCCCTTTTGCTTAACATTTCTTCCCTCAATCACTCTTTCCTCTTGCATTTTAATATCAGCAGTGAGGAGAAACAAGGCAGCCCTTTCAAATACTTTGCTTAGAAATCTACTCAAATGAATAGCCAGATTTCTTGTGTGTAAGCTTTGCTTCCTGCATAACCACAGGACACAAGTTAGCTAAGCTTTCTGCCACTGTATAGGCAGAAATGATCCCCTTTCTCTAGCTTCCATTAACATATCCCTCATTTTCTTCTGAACCCCCATCAGCTGTGCTTTTAACATACGTGTTTCAGATAACAGTCTGTTTGTGATGTTTAGGGGTTCTCTAAGACGACATAGGTTTTCTCTATCATACCCCTCAGTTCCTTCTGAGTCCTTACCAGTAGGGTCTTTAACATCCATGTTTCTAGGCTTTTTCTATAATGCTCCTCAAAAGTCTTCCACTGCTTTTCCACTGCCCAATTCCAAAGCCACTTCCAAAAATTTTAAGTATTGTTGACAGCAGTACTCCACTTCTGTCACCAAAATCCGTATTTGTTTCCTATTGCTGCTGTAACAAATTACTACAAACTTAGTGGCTTAAAGTAACACAAATTTATTATCGTATAGTTCTACAGGTCAGAAGTCCCAAATTAGTCTCAGTAGGCTAAAATCAAGGTGTCATCAGGGCTGGTCCTTCTGGATGCTCTAGGAAAGAATGCTCCTTGCCTTTCCAGTTTTTAGAGGCTGCCTTCATTCCTGGTGGCCCACGGCCCTACATCTCTATCTTTGCTCCCAATGTCACATCTTCATCTTTCTGACCCTGACTCTCCTGCCTCCCTCTTATATGTGATATTGGGCCCACACAGGTAATTCAGGATAACCTCCTCGCTGCAAGATTCTTAACTTAATCACATCTGCAAAATCCTTTATCGTGTAATGTAACATATTCACAGGTTCTGAAGATTATGATGTAGGCATCTTGGGGCACTGGCATTATTCTGCCTATCATGGGGTAAGTCTGACAAAAGATGGGAAAGACTTGTACGTTGAAAACTGTTCAGAGAAATTTTAAGTGACCAAAATAAATAGAAAGAAATACCATGTTTGTAGACTGGAAAACTCAATATTGTTGAAATGTCAATTCTTCCCAAATTGATCTATAGATTCAGAAACTCAATAAGAATACCAGCAGGATTTCCATAGGAATGAATAAGTTGACTCTTATTTGGAATTTATAGAGAAATGCAATTTATATAGAATAGCCAAAACAACTTTAAAAAAAGAACAGATTTGGAGAACTTATGCTAGCAGACTTAAAGATTTATTACAGAGCTCTAATAATCTGAACAGTGTGGTATTGGCATAAAAACAGACATAAAGGTCAATGGAAAAGAATAGAGAATCCAGAAATAGGTCCATACCTATATTGTCAATTGATTTTCAACACAGGGGAAAAGGCAACTCAGGGTAGAAAAGATAGTCTTTTCAACAAATGCTGATGGTATAATCAAATATCCATATGTAAAAGAAAAGAAAAGAAACACAATCCATTCCATGTACCATATAGAATATTAAAAGTGATCCTAAGTGTAAAAGCTACAATTTATGAAACCTCAAGATGGAAACACAGAGGAAGTTTTTGCAATCTTGGGCTATAGGTAAAGATTTCTTAGCTACAACGCGCAGCCTGGGCTGGCGTGTTGATCCCTCCTCCTCTTGCTGTGCTCATTATTCCTGGACCCACAAGAGCTATTGTGTAACTGTGAGCAAGAGGCTAAGAAATCACGATTTCTTAGTCACTGAACCGACGTCGGGCTACTTCCCTTCAGACTTCTCGTTAATGTGAGACGATAAACCCCTGTTTCTTTAAGCCACTATGAGTCAGACTTTCTGTTACTTGCAGCTTTAGGTTACGCCACCTTTCAGATGTGTCTTAACTACCCATCCCTAGATGACTCCTTCCCCAGGGTGAGACGCACTTGTTCCTCTAGGCCATGGGGGACAGTGCTCAGTCACCGTGTCAGCCCCTTCTCACACCCACCTAGGACCCCCGGGCCTGTCCCTGTGAGACCCACGTCCCCAAGGAGTGACCTGGCAGGGGCAGGTTAGGCAGCCAGCCGCTCAAGGACAAGGCAGGAAGCGCTGGAGCTGTACTTGTTCACCGTCACCTGTGGGTACAGTCTGTGGTTCCAGAAACATATAGGAGGATCTCGTGGACCACAAGGGAGCCACCCAGCAAGGAAGAGGATGCAGACTGGGGGTGTCAGAAATGGGAGGTCTGCACGACCATGGAGATGTAGTCCGAGCCCATCCAGGGTTTGTGGCATTCCCCTCGCAGCTCAGAGCAGGCTGGGTCCCAGGAGTACAAGCGTGCACCATCGTTTCCTAGAAATAACAGACTCCGCTGCACTTTTCAGGGGTGACCGAGGGTTGGCCTTGGAAAGGCCCTGGAGGTCAGAGGGGCTCAGGCCCTGCCCGGCCTTACCGCAGCCCCATCCATGATGCATCAGAGCAGCCTCTCGTGGTGTGGGGGGCTGCCCTGGGTGAGGCTGCCTGCGGAGTGCGCCCCTGGGAACAGGTGTTCCTGCTGAGATCTATGCTTAGGGGAGTGTTTACAACCCTCAGTGCCCGGGAACCTCTCCAGGCTGACACTGTGACATCCCATAGTGACAGCCTGTCCCAGAGCCCATCCCTGTGGGGTGGGTGTGGGGGAGTATTGTCCTTTGTGGAGAAGACCCCAGCCCTGGGGGTGGCTCTGTGTCTCACCAGGGAGGGCATCCTGGGCTTTGCTTGAGGAGAGGCCTGGACAGAGAGGGCAGTGGTGGAATTCAGGGTGCAAACTTTCCACCTTCCTTCAGTGAACAGCTTCAATGGCTTAATTTCTCCCAGCAGGTAGGTGGGGTCTGCGTTGGAAAGGATGAGCTCGGGGAGGTGTTACCTTGCTGGTGGGGGGATTGAATGCCAGACTCTCTTTCTGCAAACAGAAGCGTGATATCCTGCATGCTTCCCTTCACCCTGTGATACTGGTTCTGTGTTTTGTGAGCATTACCTTAGCTGGTCCTCTCCGGAGCGCCTTGCAATGGATGAGGTCTTCAGCATCTTAGCGTCAAGGAAAGGGTGAATGTCGGAGAAGCAGGAAAGGCAGGCAGCTGTGGTCAGACCACGTGAGGCTGAGGAGTTTGGATGGGACCCAGAGGGCCATGGGACCGCTGAGGTCTGCATTTGGAAAGAGGCTCTGGGGGCAGCACGGAAGGAGGACCTGTGGAGGCTCTTGTGACACTCTGTACAGGGGACATCGGGCAGAATTAAGGTGGTGGCCTCACACATGGGGTGTGCTCTGTAAATATTTGCTGTTGAATGACGGAGGGGATGGAGATGAGAGGAAGGGTTTGAGGGCTGTTTACCAGGTGGCATTACTAGGCGTTGGAGACTGGGCGTGGCAATGTGGTGGGCGGGTTGGGGAGGAGGGTGACATTTTATTTCTGTCTGGGGCAACTGGGGAGATGGCGGCGAGATGGGGCCCCCAAGGAGTGGCAGGTTTGGGGCCAGAAAGCTAAGATTCGCGCTGGATGTGTGGGTTCAGCACGTCTGTCTCTCTCCCCCAGAGGTCATGGTTGGGGAAGCAATTGTCAGAGCTCGGCTGGCCCCTGGGGCAGTCTTCCCAAGCCCCCGATTCCACCTTTGGACACACTGAGGCTGGCGGGAGAAGGGAACTGCTGGCTGAGGGCCAGCCAGGTGGAGATGCCCGTTGCCCCCGCCTCTGGGCACCCTCAATCACAAATGGGAACAAGAAGTCCTTCAAGGTTTCAGGTGTTTCCTTTCTTTGTTCCTTAGACTATTGTTCTGGACACACATCTGGAGACATCTGTCTTTCTACGCCAGGGCCTTTGTTATCAGAGCGGATTCATCTGACCCTACATCCCAAGGAGACAGAATCCTCAGAAGAACCTTGGTAACAGTGTCAAACGCCTGGGTCCTCAGCTCTCAATATGCATGTTAGAAGTAGCAGGAGTCTTTGGAGAAAAGCCTTTTTGTGGTCACATGAATTAGGAAAACTCTGGGTTCCACATGTTAATGGACTCTGGGCTGCAGGCCTTCTCAGGACCTTTAGTGGTGCCACGACAGTCTCTAAGAGGGGGCTCCTGTGTGCAGGGCCCCCCAAGGATACTGGACCAATGAACACGTTTTCCAGGGAGCATCCACCTCCATGTCCCAGACCTGGTGCTCTGGGGTCATGGTTCAGGGAACAATGGTCAGAGCTGGGCTAGCCTCTGGGTGGAGGTGAGGTCAAGCCCCTCATTTCTTCCTCAGACAGACTGAGGCCTGGAGAGGGAGGGGAATTGTCCGGCAGAGCCAGCAGGCAGACTCTGGGCTTAGGACCCCTGGGCAGGATCCCTTCTCCTGTGCAGTCTTTCTGCTTCCTGTGTTCCAATTTGCCTGGTCCCCAGAGGGGCCTGCTCTTTCATTTCAATGGACTCTTCTGGAAGGCATTTGGGAGGGTGACTGGGGGTTGGGTGTTGCCCCCGTCTGTGTCCAGGCCTCTGATGTGGACCTGTGTGAACGTGTCCTTCGCCACCCCCCGAGAGAGTTGTGTCTGAACCCGAGACAGACACTGGGCAGAAAGCAATTATGGCCCCGACATTCCGCATGGAGCCATTTGTGGGCCAGCGAGGCAGGAATGTGCCTGTCTGGGCGGCGGCCTCGGTAACGAGACCTCTGTGGGCCCAGAGACAAGGGCCGGCTTTGGCCTTGAGCGTCCCCGCTGGGCCCGCGCACAGCACCACGGTGGCCGCTGACGGCGACTGTGCTTGGCTGGGATGCAGCTGAGCATGGGCAGGGCGGGGCCAGGGCATCAGGAAACCCAGTTTATGTAACAGTTTCCTGGTGTGACTGTCCCGGAGGGAACTTCATGTCGCCAAGCACAAAACAGGTGCTTCCTTAGTTCATCCTGCGGATACTTATGGGGGGTGAGGGGTCGATTCCACACCAGACCTCGTGTGGACCCCTGGGGGCGGGGAGAGGGACGGTGTCTTAGTTTGGGTTCCCGGCATGAGAGACCGAGGTGAGGATTTGGGTGCCAATAAGCTTGCTGGGAGCTGATTCCCGGAAGCAGGATGGGGCAGGGGGGTGCGGGGAGTAGAACAGAAAAGGGGAAAAGCTAACCCTGGGTAGTGGAGGGCACAGCTGGGGCCATGATGCCCGATTCCACGGGGACCTGCAACCTGCAGGCTGGGGGCGGACTGTCCACAGGAAAGATGATGCAGGGCCAAGCCACCTGCTGGCTCCTCGCCCGCTGCCTGAGGTTCGCCCCTGGGGGTAACCCCACCTTCCTGGCTGTGTGCTCCGCCGTGCATGATGCAGGCTTGGGGCGGGCATTGTCGGGGCCAGGGCAGTGGGAGTAGCACCTGTCCCCAAGGCGCAGCAGGGTCAGAAGTGGACCCAGGGGTGCCTGCCATGTGCCACCTGTCTCCAGGGCGTGGCGAGGTAGATAGTTTTGGGCTGGGGGAAAGGAGAATGGAGTGAGCCCGACCCTCCCCGTCCCGCGCTCTTGCTTCCCTCCAGCTTCCCCTGCTGGCCATCATCACAGCGTACTAGCTTGGAAGAAAGAGCTGTAAAAGGGCCAGTTTTGGAAAATGTGGTCAGAGGGGCCTGGATCCCCACTATCCCTCTTCCGGAGCAGGAAGCCGGCTGTACCACCAGAACCTTCCTAAGCATGGTCTGAGTAATGACTTACCCACTGCCTCCAGATTCAGGAAGTCTTATCTGGCTTCCTGAAAAACCTTAAGTTAGAAAAGCAAGTTGGAATTTTTTTTCCGTAGAAACTGAATTAGTAATGCAATTTTTTTTTCACGTGGTCATGAAAATGTGAATGGAAATCCTGAAAACGAGCCCCACCAAGCCTGCTGAGATGGCTCTTAAAATCTGGGGGCTGCCCAGGTTAGCGGGAGGGTCTTTCTGCCTGTTTGGTGTATCTGGGATGTGCATCTGTGAGGTGTTCCCCGCCTTTGGGAAGGTGAGTTGCAGAGAAGCGTGTCCTCAGAGTCTGGTGAATTCTCCGCATGTCCCTGTGACTGCTCAGCACCTGGATGAGGGGTCCCTAGCGCTGAAGTTCTCCTCATTTTCAGCCTGTCACGCAGGGCCGCCTTCTGAATGGAGGAGCCCAGGCTGCCGGCTCGCAGTGCTCTGTGTCAAAACACTTCAAGTGGAAATGTGTGCTCATTCTGCCATCCAGTAGGATCCCACAGAGAGGCTCTGAGGCCTCCAGGTCTTCGGGATGGGTGGGGCTGGGGCCTCCAGCTACGGGCTGGGATCGGAGCTGCCCCCCGGGGACCCCTGACGGGCTGGGGCTGGGACTCAGTCAGGGGTATGGGGCAGTGTGATTATCAGAGGGCAGGCTTGTGGCAGGAGGGACGAGGCCAGGGTGGGGACAGCAGAGACAGGAACTTTGCCCACAATCCAGTTGGTTGGATTCCAGCCACCAGAGCCCTAGGCCAGAACCCAAGGTTGCTCCAGCAATACCCATCCAGCTTGGGTTAGGCCGGTGGTTAGCAGCTCAGATGGGGACCCACGAGACATAGGCGTCAGATTTTGAATGGCATGAGGATGGACAGCATCTATATTAGAAGCCAGAATTAGGATTAGAAAATGACCCCACTGGCTGACGAGACGGACAATCTTAGAAAAGGAAAAGATTCAGGAAAAAGGGGACGAGCCCTGTATCAGGTCCTGTTGTGAGTACAGGGTGGGGGCTGGAGACGTGGAAGGACTGGTACAGCAGCATAGATAGCTCATTCCTGGGGGGAGGGGCAGCTCTGCTCACCCACACCCTCCCCCAGGGCACCCCCCGGGCAAGCCCCATGTTTGAACACTGGCACTCACCCCTCCTGGGCCACAGCTGATTGGACCAGAAAGGAGACTTGATCCAAGGAGATCCAGTCTTTCGGCAAGATGAGCTCATCATCTTCGTTGCCCCCCAGAATTCTGGACTGGGACCGGAGACATTCATCAGTTGGATGGTAGCCCTGGAGCTCGGGCGGCCATGTTTGAGGGTTTGAGCAGGTGCAGAGAAAAGGGCTCTGGAGGAGAGGGAAGAATGAAGAGTCCGATGATCGGAGAGGAGCGGGGAGAAACCGTGCGGCCCCGGGCCGGGCTGGGGCGGGGCTGGAGAAGGCCATTGAGTTGTCCCAGCCAGCATCGGGTCACCATTTTCCATACCTGCACTTTCTGCCCTCAGTTCCTTGACATATTTTCAGACTTCTAGCTAAAGTCCACTTTTTGTGAGCTGATTTGAGTAGGCTTCAGTCCCCGGCATCTGAAACGCTCCCTGGGAGAGCCAGCGCCCTCATTGTCATAAGCAGGACAGAAGCCCGTGGGGGGAGGAGCCAGCTGGGCAGGGCCTGGGTGGGGGGAGGGGTGCTCCCGCAGCTCTGTGCGTGGCTGGGCCACGTTGGATCCCATCAGCTCATCTTGGGCACCACGCCACAGAAGGACAGAGCAAGATGGTGTCTGTTCATGGAGTGTGACCCTGGTGGCAAGGGCACCTGGACCCCTGGCATTGGAGAAATGGCCAAAGCGTCATACATTCTGCCTGGAATGAAGGAGACTTTGTGTGGGACAGAAGAAGCATCTCTGATGTTTGAAGTCTTGTTAGAGAAAAAGCAAAGACTGTTCTGAGCTCCCTGAGGCTGTTGGATTAGCTCCAAAGGTCAAGGGTCCACTTTTGGCCTGGTGTAGGGGAAACCTCCTCCTGAAACTGCCTGCCACAGGATGGGTGGACTTGGGCATAGGGAGCTCCCTGCTCCTGCAGCTGAAGGACCACTTGAATGGGTATTACAGGACATGCAAGAATGGAGCTGTTGGCCTGGACTGGATAACCATAAAGAACATCTTCACCCAGGACAAGAACAGCCTCTAGCCATGACCTTGAAGATGACCATGACCAATGGCCATGACCACAGAGAATATCTTTACTTGCAGGTAGGACCTAGTCCCAGGCCAGGAAAAACCCCAAACCATGACCTTGAAGGTGACCATGACCAATGATCATGACAATAGAGAACATCTTCTTTCCCTGGACAGCCCCAAGAATGACCGTGAACATGAGTGCGTTGCAGAATCTGATGGGCCCTGTGACCCGAGGGACAGGCAGGTGAGGCCTCTGGTCCGAACACCCTTGGTAAGGCTGGGGAGCTCCTCCCAGGGACGAGCTCGAGGAACCATAGCTGGTCATGACATAATTTGTGGGCTGTTGTCCTGCTGGGGCTGGGAGCGCCTGTGGCTGAGGGGGTTTGGAGGGATGGTGGAGGTGTGTTTGGAGTTGGGGAAGGAGCACAGGATGGGAGACGTAGTGACCTCTGGGGGTGAGAGCAGGGGAGGCCCCAGGAGGCCCACTCTGTATATGGGTTACACACTTTCTTCCTTTCTTTTCTTGGGCTCTGGGACCAACTTCTGGGTCAGGTGGCCAGTGGTCCCTAAGGGCCAACCTCAGCGTGCCCTCCACCTTCCCAGACAGCCAGGGAGGGCTTGAGCCGCAGGGGACCCCCTGAGCCCCTCCATCAAAGCTTGTCCCAGAGCTGTGCTCCTAGAGCAAATGTACCACTGTCCTCTGTCTTCTAACCAGAGAGGGAAAGGGAAACAGGCTGCTTGAGGAGCCGGGTTAAAGGCATCGTGTGTATCTCTGGGGAGATAATCACCCAGGGGAGCTTCCCAGTGATGGCAGAGCCAGGGAAGGAGCGAGAAGAGAGGGCAGTGGAGATTCTTGCCTGGGTCCTTCCCAGAAAGCGACTTGACCGGATTGGGGCTGTGGTCCTTTCTGGGGCAGCTGTAATCCGGCAGCTTTTCGTAATTATCCGTTAGTAATTACCCACTAAGACTTTGGTAAACAGCAGCCTGTTTAGCCATCCTTGAGGAATTAAATCATTACATTTATTGCTCTATCCACTCGCTATTAGCCTCCTAAGAGGCTTTTCCACCTCAGAACCAGGGTTTTCGTTTGATGAACTCCCGGGAGAACATTAAACGGGGGAGGCGCTGGGGGGTTGGGGGGATGTGCGGCCCCTGGCGGCTGCTGGAGGTAAGACGGCGGCGCCCATCCTTGGGTCTGTGCCACGCGCTCTCTGTGACTGGCACCCCTGACCATGGCAAATGTTCTTCAGTAAAGTAGAAGCTTCTTACACGGAGTGTATCTTAAGAAGCAAAGGGTCCAGTTGGAGGGGCTTGGAGACTTCTGGCACAGACACAGGCAGGCAGACAGGCTGGACCCCTCCTGGGATGGGACAGAGGTGTGTGGCTGGGTGGTCCACGGTCAATGTCTGCAAGGCCAGCAGGACCGACTGAGGTTCTGGTTTCTCTTAGACTGTGCGGTGAGGTCGGCTGCTTGGATGAAGGTCAGATGAGGGTCAAGGACATGCCTTCAGCGAGGATCTGCCCTGCTTTTCCCTTTTGCCAAGGTTGCCCTTTCCTTTCTGGACCTTTCAAGGACAGCCCTAGGCCATGACCGTGAAGATGAGCCCCCTGCAGAATCTGATGGCCCCCGACCCATGGGGGAGGCCTGTGGTCCAGAGGCCCTTGGCAGGGATGGAGCGCTCCTCCCAGGGGTCACCTTGAGAAACGATACGTAGTTGGTCATGACGTCTTTGGCTGCACAACGTTTGCCATCTGGGCGGTATCTGTCACCTGGGGATTTGGAGGGAATGATGGTGTGGGGTGTTTGTGCTCTGAGCCACCTCTGAAGCCCCCTGAGGTGGGCCTCAGGGGCAGGGGGTGCTGCACAGAGGGGACACAAGCCAGCTCCCAGGGCTCACCGTCTGGGGAGGACTGTGACTGGCGTCTTTCTCTGAGGGCTTCACGTGTTGTCAGGGGTGAGGCATTGCCCTGTCACACGGTAGATGGGCAGCTGGCATCCAGGGAGCCCTGACAGAGGTCACGAGGGGACATACTCTTGGGTACCTCCTGTGTGCCAGGCACTGGTCCAAACGAGAGATGCGTAACTGCAAGGAAGCCTAGACCCACCATTGCTGTCACACAGAGGCTGGTCTAGAAGAGGGGACTGTAATAGATCTGGAAACATGACCAAGACCAGCACGGACTCCAGACGTGGCCCTTCAGTCCAGGGAGATCAAATATTCAGGCCTAATTCTCTAGCTTGTTCTGTAGACTCTGAAGCCATTATACATGAAGTGAAATGAGAGGAAATGAATGAGTGGGATCAGTGTAAATCCATTTGAAAGAAGCCATTATAAGAGTTCATTCTGGAAATCCTTCTGAAGCTGACCTTCCCCATCTTCTTTTTTAACAACCAAGAAACCCTTGGCGTAAAGTGGCGGAACATTGCAAGACCTCAAACTGGATCGCCAGATTCGTCAACAGATTTTTAAATATGTAAATTAATTTGCATCAAGGACTTAATAGGTAGAAAAACAGAATGATTTCCATTTTTGTATAAATTACCTTCATTGCTAAGTTCTATGAAATGGGGATTGTATCAGAAAATTGGGGTTAGTGGCTTTGCCTTCAGAGTAGGGGCTTTTAAACCTGGTTTATATCAGTGAGTAGTGAGATATTAAAACAAAATGCCATTCCCCCAGATCTACAGAATCCCAAACCTCTGGGGGCCCCAAATCACATCACCCTGCCAGGTGTCTTCTGGAGAGCTGGAGCACAGGCAGAAAGACTCCATGAAGGGGCCAGTGATGGAAAAACACTTGAGCCCAAGGGTTGCTTGCTGACTCTAGAGGGGGCTGCCTTTGGGGGTCCTTTTGGTCCAGCCCCAGCCCTCTTTTCCTTTCTGCCCCCCAGCTCCTCCCCGACCCTGTTCTGGCTCTTTTTTTTTTTACATCTTTATTGGAGTATAATTGCTTTACAATGGTGTGTTAGTTTCTGCTTCATAACAAAGTGAATCAGTCACACACACACATATATTCCCATATCCCTACCCCGTCTCCCTCCCTCCCACCCTCCCTATCCCACCCCTCTAGGTGGTCACAAAGCACCGGGCTGATCTCCCTGGGCTATGCGGCTGCTTCCCACTAGCTATCTATTTTACGTTTGGTAGTGTGTATATGTCCATGCCACTCTCTCGCTTTGTCACAGCTTACCCTTCCCCCTCCCCATATCCTCAAGTCCATTCTCTAGTAGGTCTGTGTCTTTATTCCCATCTTACTCCTGGGTTCTTCATGACATTTTTTTTTCTTAGATTCCATATATATGTGTTAGCATACGGTATTTGTCTTTCTCTTTCTGACTTACTTCACTCTGTATGACAGACTCTAGGTCCATCCACCTCACTACAAATAACTCAATTTCGTTTCTTTTTATGGCTGAGTAATATTCCATTGTATATATGTGCCACATCTTCTTTATCCATTCATCGTTGATGGACATTTAGGTTGCCTCCATGTCCTGGCTATTGTAAATAGAGCTGCAATGAACATTTTGGTACATGACTCTTCTTGAATTATGGTTTTCTCAGGGTGTATGCCCAGTAGTGGGATTGCTGGGTCGTATGGTAGTTCTATTTGTAGTTTTTTAAGGAACCTCCATACTGTTCTCCATAGTGGTTGTACCAATTCACATTCCCACCAGCAGTGCAAGAGTGTTCCCTTTTCTCCGCACCCTTCTGGCTCTGTCTTGCCTCCCCCTTGGGCTACTCTGTGTCCCAGGCCGGGACACCCTTGTTCTTTGGGGGGAGCACCCTCCAGACAAGCCCACATGGATGGGTCCTCCAGGCTAACCGTGCTGTGTTGTTGAGCTGAAAGTCTTCCTCTCCATCAGGTGAAGAAGGGGAGGAAGCCTACTGCCCTGGCCTGGTTACAAAGCTGCTCAGGTGACCAACGCGTCTCTAGGTGCAGTGCACCTCTCTGAGCATCTGTGCATTTAATAGGTCGAATCCTCCCGGAAGCAGGAAGGCAGTTCTTCCCACAGGGCAGCAGGAAGGCCTCTGGTTTGAAACTTGCTCATCGATCACGTTCAGCCCCGTCTTGGACTCCTTGCCTGCCCTCTGCCCCCACCCCGTGAGGACCTTCCACTGGGTCAGAGCCTGTGCTAAGCTTTGGTGGAGCATTGGGGGCAAGGTTTACCATGGACCCCGCAGGAGGGAGTGAGGCAGGTGGGGATCAGGTGGCGTGTACTGGCTCTGGATGAAGAGCCAATAGGGTGGAGTGTCCACTTCCTGGAGCTGGGATGGCAGCCCAGGGTGGTCCCCACCAGGGGCCCTGGGGGAGGGCGGGCTCCAGGGTGGTGCTCACCCCAGGACATGTGTTTAAAGCGCCCCACCACTATCTGTGGGAAAGGGCCGAGGAGGCAGGAGACCTGCCTCTGGCCTCAGCGTAGCTCTGGAGCTGACCAGCTGCAGCTGTGGCAAGTCATTTAATTGGCTCCATCTTACAGTGACTGAGTGCCCACTGTGGGTGGGCTGGCCAGTTGCTCAGGATCCACAGGTGAAGGTATGTGGTTCCTGGAATCCCAGGCACATGGGGTAAGCAGACAGATGCTGAGATATGGGCTGACAATAAAGGCATTTAAAAAGCTGCATAGGGACCCACAGAGGGGGAGACAGCCATGCTGTGGGTGGGGTAGGTCAGGGGAGTAATGTGAGGAATAGAGAAGACTTCATGGAGGAGGTAACATTTGAATTAGGCTTTGTAGGTTAAGTAGGAGCTCGCTGTGGGAGAAAGAATGACAAGTAGAGGGAAGATCACAAAGACGTGGGCCCAAGAGAGCCAGTCACATTCAGGAAAACTACAGAGAGTATGATATGCCTGGGCTTTGGGTTCAGTACCCTTTTCAGCCTGGCTGCAGCACTATGATTCCACCCTGTGGTGCGCTTGCCCTGTTGATGTGGTAGTTGACTTATGAGATGGCCTCCAGTGATCCTCGTCTCCAGGTATTCAAGCCTTTGCGTGGCCATTTTGTCATTGAACAGGGCTGACCTGTGTGACCACTAGAACACTGCTGAAGTGATTGTGTGTGACTGAACACTGAGGCTGGGTCATAAAAGCACTGTAGCTTCTGCCTTGATCTCTTGGATTGCAGGCCCTGGGAAGGCAGCCACCATGCTGTGAGGACGTTCAGGCAGCCCTGTGGGGAGGCCCATGTGCTAAGGAACTGAGGACTCCCACCAGCAGGCAGCATCAACTTGCCAGCCATGTGAGTGGGCCGCTTGGAAGTGGACCTTCCAGCCCCAGCCATGCCTTTAGAAGACTGTAGCCCTGGCTGACATCTGCCTGCAGTCCTATGAGAGACCTCTAGACAGGACTGTCCAGCCAAGCTGCTCCTGAATTCCTGACCACAGAGCCTGTGAGAGGTGATAAATAATTACTGCTGTTTTAACCCATGAAGCTTTGGGCTGATTTGTTATGCGGCACTAGATAACAAATACAGCTGGTTATTGTGGTAGGCAGCTTCCAAGACGGCTGCCAACGATCCCAGCCTCCCGGTCATTCATGCCATCATGTAATGCCCTCTGCTTTAGTGTGGACTGGACATGGTGACTTGCTTCTAATGAAAGAATAAGGCACATCTGATGGGGTGTCACTTGGAGATTACGTTACAAAAGTCTCTGGCTTCCATTATGGGTGACACTTGCTCTTTTGCTGGTTCTGAGGGAAGCCAGCTGCCATGTTGTGAGCTGTCCTATGGAGGGGTCCACATAGCCAAGAACTGAGAGATGTCTCCAGCCAACAGCCAGTGAGGAACTGAGGCCATGAATCCAACACCTTGTGATAAATGGAACCTTGGCAGCAGCCGTGTCGGTGAGCTGACAGTTGAACCTTGAAATGACTGCAGCCCCAGCAGACGCCTCGGATCCAGCCCTGTGAGAGGCCCTGAACAAGAGGACTCAGACAAGCTGCCCCTGGGATCCAAGTGCACAGAAACCATGAGGTAGAAAATGCTTGTTGTTTTAGAGCTGCTGAGCGTGGGGTCATTTGTTACACAGCAATAGATTATTAATACATTTACGAGGAATGGTGCCAACCTCACCTGTCCTGTCCCTAGGGGAGCTGCTTGGCTGTGGTCTAGACTTGGGTCTCAGCCTACTGAACCACTCGAACCTTGGTCAGTCAGGGGCCCAAAGCAGGTAGGGGGAGCACTGAGGGGCTGAGAATATGGGGGGGGCATCCTAATACCTGCCGATTTCTGGAAAACCAAGTCAGCCTCCATAAGACCATAGGAGATGAATAAGTATGTGGGTGAGACATAGGTTCAAGGCCAGGTTCTATCCTCCTGTACCTGTGTGATGTTTAGCAATGTTACAAGTCCTCCGGGAGCTCTGGCTCCCAAGTTGCCCTGCTGGAGCAGAGGGGGGGCCATGCAGTGATCCAACTGCCCAGTTAGCACCAACCAGAGAGCCAACATGAGGACTGAGCAACAGGATCTCCAGAAGGGAGCTTGGCCCTGGAACATGGTAGGTGCTTGATACAAGACTGACCCTGTAGCTGTCAGGATTCTTGGCGTACTGTCTTCGGTCCAACCACCGATGTCACGAAGTCCTCACAGTGCCCTCCTGATGCCCAGATCTAGGAGGACTTGGGGAGGATGCCGGCTCTTCAAAGACGAAGAGGTCTCAGCTGTGTAATCACCACCACTTTGCTTGGGGCCCTCCCCGAGGAACATACTCCCGGATCCATCACCCCCTTGCTCCGGTGAGTCTGAGCCTGGGCTTTGCATGCTGTCCTGCATGGAATACCAATGCCTCTGTTCAGCTCCCCAGAAGTCCCTGCTCTCCTCCCCTGTGGGCGCCGAGGGTCTCTGCCTGGCTTGGTGTTTATTTCTTGCAGTATGAAGCGATGATTTAATTCTTGCCTGAGATATCATTCAGCCCCAGTTCATGCTGAAGTGAAATATATTTCAGCACCCACCGATTTCCATATAGATAAAAAAAGGAAAAAAAAAAGAGGAGAAAGGAAACAACCTCAACCAGCATCTTCACACGCTATGCATTTGAAACGTGCTTCTTGAAGATGGATTGCTCCGTTAGGCTGCTAAGAGGTTTTTCTTGACTTGTCAACAGTTTTATCCCCCTACAAACATTCTTGGCTATAAATTATTCATTGCCCAGTTAGCGGTTGAAAAAAAATGCCTGGAGCTGAGGCACTTTCTTAATTCTCCCTCTGCTCTTCAGATCCAAGTTGTTTTTTCCCCTCCCATTGCTGGAAAAGTAGAAGTAACTGGAATTCTCCTGGCTTGGAGGTTCAGGCTGGATGCAGTGAGAGAGTCGTGTTGAACCCAGAGTGAGCTTGGCTGGGGGTTGGGGGGAGGCAGTCATTTATAGTCTGGGGAAAGGCAGGACACTGGGGTTATCAAATATATGTTGAGATAGGAAATAGGTGTGTTTGGGGCTTTCTTTTTGTTCTGTTGGCAGGAACTCCAGGGTTTCAAAAAAGCAGAGGGGAGACGATTCTATCCTAGAGCCATTTCGGAGTCCACAGCTGGAAAGGATCTGAGGCTTCCTCTGTTTATCTGATTCCACTCTCTGGGGCCCCGCTCTGCCAGGAGAGAGCACCCCCTTGTCTTTCTCCATCGTGCCCACCCTCTCCTCTCCTGTCCTGCGCACCCCTGGACCACCTCCCTCACCCCCAGCTGACTTCCTTCTCCAGCGCGGATTCTCAGACCCCCCCACCGTCTCTGTGTCCCCATGGGAGGTGGATAGAAGTGGTGGGTGGGATTAGGCTTCAGAATTTGGGGCCCGTGTTAGCTGCAGCAAAGCCCTGTGGGCTGGGTGGCTTAAGACAACAGAAATCCGGTCTCTTAGTTTCTTAATTCTCCCTCTGCTTTTCAGATCCAAGTTGTTTTCTCCCTGCTGTTGAAAAAGTAGAAATAACTAGAAGTCTCTTGACTTGGCGGTTCATGCTGGAGCCCAGTGACAGAGTTGTGTTGAGTCCTAGAGGCTAGGATTCAGCAGGGCTGTACTGCCTCGAGACTCTGGGTAGGATCCTCCTTCCTTGCCTTCTCCCTGCAGCTTCAATCTCCATCGTCACGTGGCATTCTCCCTGTGTGTCTCTGTGTTCAATCTGATCCTCTTATAAGGACGCCAATCATATTGGATGAAGGGCCTACCCCGGTGCTCATCTTAACTTCACTAGGACCATCTGCAAAGACCCTATTTCCAAATAAGGTCACCTCCACAGGTACCAAGGGTTGGGACTCCACCATATCTTTTGGGGGGACATGATTCAATTCATGACAGAGTCAGAGGAGGGAAGAGCCCCCAGTGACCAGGCTGCTGAGCAGAGCATCAGAGGCATCAGAAGGCTGAAGATCTCCCATCCTGCTGAGACCTCAGCCTCCCCAGCAACACTCTTGCACCAGAGTCCCCTTCTCTGCCCCTGGCTCTGCAGAGGTGCCAGGCTTTGCTGTGGGCCTGAAAAACTGTCCTTTCACAGCTGTGTAGAGAGAAAAATCAGGCTAACTGCAGGACTGCTGCACCTCTAATGGGACCCGGACCTCCCCGGGAGAGCGGCTGTCTTAGACCTTGTCCGGTGGCCTGGTCTGAGGGCACCATGTCCACCTGCCGTCAGCAGCAGGAGATGTGGCCTGAGTGTCCCCCTGCTCTAAGATTTCACCTTGACTCCCAAGTCCTCCCCGCTCCCCACATTCTCCCCAGGCAGTGGGGGCTTTGCCAGGGCAACATTTCTGGGTGGGCTCTCGGAAGATCTCTGAGCTCTGCTGCTCATCCAGAGAGAACTGGCAGTGGCAGCTAAACGGTCCGCTGTGCCAGTGCCCTGCTGGGTGAAGCAGGTTCATGTGCGGAGTGATGATGGCACTGTTGCTGTGTCTTGGGTTGGACATTGGATTATTTTCCTCCAACCCGACCAAGAGTTTTGGCTTTCAGAGAAGATCTCCAGAAGCTGGGTTTATAAACACCAGTGGGTATCGGATTTAGTCAAGGGTATCCAGCGCCTGGCATCCATCACCTCTCACCAGCCCTGCTGTGGCTACTAAGTTCGGTTCCATAACCCAGACAGCAGACAAAAGAGGCAGGGGCCCGATGGTCCCTATCCATTTCATTAGATGTGGTTGTTACTTCCTGGGTCACTCACCTTTGGTTGAACTTAAGTTTGTCAGACTAAGCAGCCTTTAATTGGAGACCCTGGGGCTCCTTGGAACCCAGGCCACCTCTAAGCATGGGATCGAGTCTGGAGTGTAGGAAACAAAATTTGTCACCCCAAAATGTGTCTGGCATGTAGATTATTTCACGCTGAAAATTATCAAGGCCCAAAAGACTCAGGAAGAAACTTTGAACTACCCCCCAATCGCCTGAAAAATTTAGATAGAGGGCCTATTACAGGAATAGAGCTATCACCAGACGTCTGCCGAGAATACAAGCTAGGTGTGGTAGGGGAACTTTTAGAGATCAGAGTCTACTCTGTGTCCCATTGTCTCTGCAGGGCCCCAGCAAACATTTATTTACTAAACATGAGCTTTTCCATCTGCAGGTGAATTGCCTTTCTCCCCTTCGAAGTCCCAAGCCACCACTCCCAACACCCTCTGCCCTCTTTAGCTGAAGGTGACATTTAAAGTCAGGACTTTGCCATTTTGGTGGCTTATTCAGTTTTCCTGGGTCTCTCCCATGTATATACGTTATTAAACTTTTGTTTGATTTTCTCCTATTAAACTTTCTCATGTCAATTTATTTCTTAGACCTGCCAGAATAACCTAGAAGGGTAGAGAAAAATTTCTTCCTCCCCAACAGGAGCAAAGGCAGCCGAAGGAAAGGACAGGAGAGTGGTGTGAGCCCCTGGCCCACAGCTGAGGAAGAAAGGAAGTAGGTCCCAAGCACCCTCACATACACTATTTTACTTAATCCTTACAATAGTACACCCATTGCACAGATGAGGAGACTGAGGGTCAGAGAGGCCAAATGACCTGCCTAGTAAGTGACAGAATCTAATGGACCTGAGGTTCCTGAATGAGACAATTTCTTCTTCAGGCAGGTAGTTTCACATCCCTCTGATCACACTGTGATGGGTGGTGACGTAGTCCAAAGGATCTTTGGGAAAATGAGGTTCTTTCCCAGGGCTGGGATCTGACCAGAAGCCTTTGGAGCTGAGTACTGGCTTCTCCCAGGCTGTCTGGGAAGCTGCACTTGTATCACATCTGGGTGTGGCCCATATTGATGGTGGAGCTGCAAAACCCAGGATGGGCAGCCCCACCTGTGGGGCACTTGATAGGGAATTACTCAGAGGAAGAAGATACAGCAGGTCTCTGAGGGAACAGTTGCTCTCCTGGGAGCATCCAGTGGAAATTCTTTTCCATTCAAAGTTAGAGTCAAATAAGAGAAGGTCTTTAGAAATGAGGGTTTTTCAGGGAGCACTTGAAACCATTTCGTAGAAATCCGGACTGTTTTAAAGAGAAACAGGAGTGGCAAGATGTCCAAAAATTAATTTTTAAAATTAATTCCATCATCTTTTCAATTGTCCAAGTCATTTAGTTTTGTTTTTATTGCATTATTTTCTTTCTTAAGACTGGATTCTTTGAAATAATACTGCGATGAATATGGAGGTCCTTCACTTTTTGTATTCCTTTTTTATTAACAATTTTGTTGAGATGCAATTCACCTATCATATAGTTCATCCATTTAAAGTGCACAGCTCTAACACAGGGAGCTCTACTCAGTACTCTGTATTAGCCTAAATGGGAAAAGAATCTGAAAAAGAACGAATATATGTATATGTATAATTGAATCACTTTGCTGCACATCTGAAACGAACGCAACATTGTAAGTCGACTATAGGCCAATAAAATGTTTTTAAAAATAAAAAAATAAAGTGCACAGCTCAATGGTTTTTAGTATATCCCCGAATTGTGATTCCACCACCACAATCAATTTTAGAGCCTTACATGTATACAATGGAATATTACTCAGCCGCAAAAAGAAACGAAATTGAGTTATTTGTAGTGAGGTGGATGGACCTAGAGTCTGTCATCCAGAGTGAAGTAAGTCAGGAAGAGAAAAACAAATACCGTATGCTAACACACACACACACACACACACACACACACACACACATAAAGGTTCGGATGAACCTAGGGGCAGGACAGGAATAAAGACGCAGACGTAGAGAATGGACTTGAGGAAAGGGAGGGTGGGGAAGGGGAAGCTGGGACGAGGTGAGAGAGTAGCATGGGCTGTCTCTTTCCCCGTTCTCTCTGGTGAACTATCTACCTTGGGTTTGGCTTATTGTTCTTAATTAAGAGAGGCTGTTGTTTTCAAGAGTGCCCTTAGGAATGAACTTCCTCACATTCTGTTTTAAATAAAGTCATTTCCTTTGGGAGCACTTCAGAGAGCTTTCTTTTCTCATGGATTGAATCTCCCCTGTGCAAACCCTCTGAGCTCTAGTTCTGGGTGCCCCTGGCCTCCTCAGCTTCCCTCTTCTTGGAAACTGTGCCCCATGAGCAAGCTGTGGTCCGGCGGTTGGGGGCCCAGTCCTCTGGGCCTGCCCGGCCTGAGGTACAGCCTCTGTCCCGTGACAGTGGCCGGGAGGAAGGTTGTCCTGACCTCTCAGTCACACTCACCAGGAATTTAGCCTTCTCGACTTGGAGTTGGGGGGAATGAGAAATGCTGGTGGCCTGTCCCTCCTGGTGAGATATGTAAGCCTTTATTCGGATTTGAAGGGTGAGGGAGCCCCGACTTCTTGGCCACACCCACGTGGAGGGAGAGAGCAGCTCGTGGCTGAAATGCCACAAACTCTTGCTGTTCTTACTGAGTTTTAGTAGATTTTGTTGAGTAGATGTTTCTTTGTTTGTCATATGCCCTTAGGACAGTTCCCAGAGACTTTAAATGGTTGTTCTTTTTTTTTTTTAAATAGTTTTTGCCAGCTTTGCTGGTTCCATGGAGTTACTCTCTCAGTCATCCCAGAAGTGGAAACTGTGTTGTTTTATTTTAATAATGAAGGCATCTTTATATTATGAATTTATCTCCAAACACAGCCTTGATGGTATAAGTTTTGACAAGTCATGTTCTAATTTTCTGTTGTATTTATAATTCATTTTCTGAACACAAAAGGAAGACTATTTTAGTTTTCAGATGGGCTGTCTGTCTATCTATCTATCTATCTATCTACCTACTTTTGGTTTTCAGGATTCCAGCGTTCCAGTCTAGCTTTTGTTGGATTTTGTGGTTTGGAGAATGGCTTGTACAATTTCTGCTCTTTGTAATTTAGAGGAGTTATCTTTTTGGACAAGTAAGTATAAGTTTTTGCAAATGCTCCATCAATATACGTTTGAGAAAAAGGTATATTCTCTCCTTGTGAGGCACAAAAGTCAGCATCTATCTATTAATTTAACCTTATTAATTATATCGTTTTGCTACTCTAGGTGTATGATAGACAATACTCCAGCAGATAGATATGGGATAGAAGGAGAAAAGAAATTGCAAAGCAAATGTGTAAAGCAATTTTACTTAGCTCATGGTGATTTCATAGGAAATTCTACTTGATGCATTTTCCCCAGAAGCTTATGCAGGTAGCACAGAGTACAGATTCATAAAACTTTTGGCTTAGGAGGGACCCTGGAGGTTTTCCAGTTCCTTCTTCCTTGTTTTATAAATGAGGAAAATGACTTGCCCAAGGTCACACAGATGGCAAGCTGAGACTGCGAACTAAATTCAGGTCCTTGGATTCTGGTAGGACATAAAGTCTGTGTTTTTGCCGTGCTTCTGGTGTGTTGTATTTTGTTTCAGTTTTCATTGTTATCTCTGAGAGAGTTGGTGCCTTAAGAGTGGGTAGAGATACATTTCTTATTTTAAAGGTCTTATACATTTATTCGTAGGTACTTTACAATTTGCAAAGCACACTTTTATATGCCTCATCTAATTTAATCTTCACAGTCAAGCGATGTTTAAGGCAGCACTGTTGCCCCAGTCCTGTAGGTGAAGAAATGGAGGCTTAGTGCCTGGCAGCCCACGTCAGCCCCAGGTCTTCTGCCCCTGAGGCCATGCTCTCATTTGCCGGGCCCTGGAGTCCCGTCCCACCTTGGCCAGAGCCAATGTTCAGACTCTTTCATTTCCTGCGTGTTTCTTAGGGGGTAAAATTGTCCTACATCCTGTAGGACTTTTCCTTCCTCCATTGGAACAGTGCCTCGGACAGCTGGCTAGGTTTTGCGAATACGGTGATCAGTCTGGGAAATTATTATTTTTTAAACTATCACTGTAGCCTCTGCACCTGGTATCAGCAGGTTATAATAGGCTGAGTGTGCGCTTGAAGCATACCTCTGCTATCTTCTGGGACAATCTTAGTTCATTCGCACCGATGCTTTCCTTCCTCTGCAGGAGCAATTAAGCAGCCCCATCTCGGCTGCACTCTCCCACCCAAAGCTGCGGCTTAGCCAGCCCTTCCCGTCCTCACCTGGAAGTGTGGACCCACCTGTGGAGTGATCAGAGGCTCCTAACAGCCTCTCCACAAAAGTTGGGGACGGGGAAGGCGGTCAGGTGGTCATCCAGGTCTCTCCAAGTCCTGGTCGTCTCTGAGTTTACGATGAAGCCCTTGTTGTCCTGGAAGGCACAGTTCTGTTTTAGGAATTATCTTACGAATTAATCTTGTTTGCTGCACTCAGAATCACTCCTTCAGACTTCTTGGCACTCACCTCACGTGGAACCTGAGAATGGCTTTCTTTCCCACTGTCTGGCATTTTTCTCATCAATAACACGTTTTTGTCTACCACGTGCCAGGCACTGCCCCTCCCTCTTCAGGTCTGGGTAGACATCCCCCAAGAGTCCCCAGGGCCTCAGGTCGGCACCTGCTCTCAGAGGTGACGTTTGCTCATTCCCTCTTGTCTTTCTGTTTAGCCCCGAATGGGGTGGGGGTGGAGCAGGGCCTCCCGTTGGTTCATCAGCAGAGAAAACACAGGGGACATTGGAGCTGGTCCCGGTGGGGAGGGAGCAGGCAGGCTGTCCCAAGCCCTCCATGGTGCCAACAGGAGGAGCCTCTTGGAAGAGCCCAGTCAAATGAAGGACACGTGGCTGGTGTCTGCTCTGCTGGGGATTCTGAGGGGCGCTTCTCAGAACACCAACCTCCCCTCTACCTGGGCCATGTGAGAGCTTGTGTAGGCTTTCATGTTGCAATTTTAACTGAACGGAGACACTTCCCAGGAGAAGGTGGTCTCTGAGAAAGCCAATGTGCTTTGTCTGCAGTGGACAACACAATTCCAAAGCAGAGAATAATTTTCTAGGCCTTTAAAGAACTGGAACTCAATCTGATTTTTACCTCTGCGTCACCCATTGCTGATCTCTGTGGACCTCAGTTTCCTAATCTTTAAAATGGGCCGAGGGCTTCCCTGGTGACGCAGTGGTTAAGAATCCACCTGCCAATGCAGGGGACACGGGTTTGAGCCCTGGTCCGGGAAGACCCCACATGCCGTGGAGCGACTAAGCCCGTGCGCCACAGCTACTGAGCCTGTGCTCTAGAGCCCGCAAGCCACTACTACTGAGTCCACGTGCCACAACTACTGAAACCCGTGTGCCTAGAGCCCGTGCTCCGCAACAAGAGAAGCCACCGCAATGAGAAGCCCACGCATTGCAACGAAGAGTAACCCCCATTTGCTGCAACTAGAGAAAGCCTGCACGCAGCAACGAAGACCCAATAAATAAAATAAATAAATTAAAAATAAATAAATTAAAAGAAAAAAAATCAGAGTCTTTTCTATTAAAATAAATAAATAAATAAATAAAATGGGCTAATCAACCCACCTTTAGTGAGAATCACATGACGCATCTGGAAACGCTCCGCATGGGTGTGCTGGGCCCGGCCCCTCTGCCGAGTCCTGGCGGTGGCTTTTCTGTTTCTCCCACACATGGCTGAGAATGTGTGAGGCCTTTGGATACCCGGATCATTTCCCAGTAAGGCTCCACCTGGCACATTCTTACCTAAGAGACTTGCTATGAAACCTGGAGGGGACTGAGTCTGGCAGTCTGAGTCCCAGAAAGGAGGCTGAATTTTTTACTGTCACAGCCCGCGTATTAGATGATGACTTGTGTAATTTTCTCAAGATATAAGCCCCGTTTTACAAAGCGAAGCCGTGTGTGTGCCCTGAGGGGACGGCTGGGCCATAGCTGCCGCCCTGCCCCAGCCCCTGCAGCTCACAGGACAGGCCCTCTCCTGCTCCTGGCTGGGTCCTCTGGAGGGGGTTCCTCGCTGCGGTCCTCGCCCCTGAGCCCTCGCTCTTCGGGGCCGATTCTGGACTCCAGCACGTTATTGATGTCGGCCCTTCGTGCTACTTTTGTGCGTGGTAGCCGGTCACCCTGCTGGAGGATGCCCTGGTGGAATGTTGCCACCTCAGCAGGCAATTTGAACTGGGCAGAGTGGTTTTGGAAAGTGAGTTCATATCCATGGTGTTTAGGAAACCAACCTGGAAAGGGCTGAAGGGGTAGAGAGGTCTGTGTGAGGCCCTCGGAGAGGGGACTGCCACTTGTCTGTCCCTCAGCCTCAGGACCTGCCACTCCCCTGCGATGGCCGGGTCTCCATTCTCTCCTCCCATCCCCACCTACTCTCCCCCGTTCAGGCTGCGTCTCCACACCTGGACCCCCGCTGTGCCATCTCCTGCTCCATCTCTCCCAGCTGTCGCGGGCACAGCCCTAATGACACCTCCCTCCCTTCCCCAGGAAACAGGGCAGAGTCCGAGTTCCTCTGCCTGTGTTCCAGGCTCACACTCGGCCACGGTGCCTTTCCCATCTTGTCTCGCACAGCTTTCCCTCATGTCTGGGAGAGCCCCACTGAAGGGAAAGTCTTGGTCTTTGGTGCCCAGGGGAGCAGGATTGAGGTGGCTGGTGCCTCGGTGACAGAGAAGCCACCAGAGGGCCAGGGCTGACCACCAGGATTTTCACCTCCCTGGTGAGGCACACATTGTCTTTCCCACCTGGGTGTCCCCTGGCAGGCTCCACTCGGCTTTGCTCTGAGAAGAGACCCACGTGGGGGTCACATGGGAGGATTCCAGCTCTGTCACTCATGCTCTGAGCCTTTAAGCAAGTCACCTACATCTCTATTTCCTCATCTGTAAAATGGGCCTGATAATAATGCCCATCTCACAGTCGTAAGGGTGAGATTGGATCATTGTTAAAGGCATTTGCCTCGTTGCCTGTTCACGTAAGTCCTCAATGAAAGATGGCTGTTCTACCAGTGGTAGTGTTCTTATGCCCATTAACCTCTGACCCCTTGCTGGCATCTGATCCCCTAGAAAGGAGCCCCAGGCACCTTTGCTGCTGAGCATCTTGCGTCTGCTCAGGGAAGGAGAGGTTCAGGGTCTCCCTGGCCCGGCAGGCTGAGCCCGGGGGAAGCTGCCCAGCTGTTCCAACTGCGGGATGACAAGGCGGAGACACCAAGCCTCCGAGGTTGCAGGCAGAGAGTCCCCTGATCTGGGCTCCGGCCTGGAAGGGCTTCCGGAGTTAGCCAATAGGATCTAGATTGGAAAAGAGGAAGGTGATGGTGCAGGTGATGGGGTGGAAGGGGCGACTCCCTGTAGCCCTCCGTCTCTGTGTCCTTGATCTTGTGAGGCACACGGGACGCAGCTTCCATCACTGGGGACAAACTGCTGACAGGCCTTTCGAGGGACGAAAACCCAGTGATTTCTGACTTGCATGTGAATAGAGATGGGAACACGTTCGGCCCCCATGGAGCCCCAGGACACGCCCTCTTCCCCCCGCCAACCTCGAACCCCCTGCTTTCTGGAAGGGAAGCTGGGCCAGGCAGGGCCCGAACCAGATCTGTGGTCGTCAGTACGTGGCCCGAGGACCAGCTGGGTCATGGGCTGCTAATGACCAGGTAAGCTGAGAGATTGAGAGCAGGCGTTTAGGAACATGACAGGCATTTGGACGAGTAATTATCCACTGAACCCAATAATATAATATATGATAAAATATAATTAAAAAGTTGGCTTACATTTTGTATGTCATTTTTCTAGAAATTTATTTTTTATTGTATTGTGCAAAGTATCAGTTGGTAAGGGGCTGGAAATTAGAAACCAAAAACACAGTGGCTCGGTACCGTATATGTTTTAAGTGCTAGGAGCAGGGCTCCCTGGAATGCTCCCAGGGCTGACATTTCAGGTCGCTTCAAGGGGCTGGTGCTGTGGCCTGCAGCGACCCTGAGACTCTGGTTCCTGGGAAGGAGCTCCATGGGAAGAAGGACTGATTGGATGGCTGGGCCCGGAGCCTGGCTCTGAGGCTTGACCCTGAGCTCACTCACCAGGCCTGGGATGTGGACCATTTATGTCCTTTTGTTGCACCTGGAGGATCCTGGTTTTATTTAAACTTTTGGTACTTTGTTCATCATTTTTTGGCATTCATTTGGATTTTTTAGCGTATTGCATTAAAATACTTTTCTCGATTACAAAGTGTCTGGTGCCCCTAAGTCCTGCACCCCAGGCCTGTGCCCTGGCTGGAACCCAGGGGCTCTGGGGTCACCCAACTAGAGGCCTCAGTGCCGGCGGGGAGGCTTGGTAGCCAAAACAAACCCAGAAAGACTTTCAGAGGCTCGTGAAGAGCCGTTTACTGGGATGAAGGGGGCACGTTGTTAGGGGTGTGGGACAGGCCCAGGCAGTTAGGAGAGAGAGTCAGGTAATGAAGAGGCTCTGGCTGAATATTAGTGTCCCCTACACCCTTCCACGGGCTCATGTTCTGAGAAGCCCCCAGTAGTTCATAAAACCGTAAAAACTGTCTGGGTTTTACTGAGAGATCAGGTGGGGATACCAAGGATGAAATATCGAATTAACTCACCCACCCTAACCATCCTTACCCCTTCCCTTCACATTCTCCTGTTATGACCGGCTTTGTGGGAGAGACACCTGTGGGTGTTCACACACGAAGAAGGGGTGCTTCCCACCACACAGACGGAGATTCTGGAAAGTTCTCTCAGGAGTGGGGAGGGGCGTTCAGCCACTGATGATTTTCTACCTGATGTGGTTCCTGAACAGCAGTGCTTTTTATTTTTTAAATTTATTTATTACTTATTTATTTGCTGCACTGCCCGGCATGCGAGATATTAGTTCCCCGACGGAACCCGTGCCCCCCACAGTGGAAGCGTGGAGTCTTAACCACTGGACCTCCAGGGAAGTCCCAGCAGTGCTTTTTAAAAAGAAAAGTGTCAAACATCCCAATAATTGTTCTCTGGTCACCTTTGCCTTAGCTCTGGCCGCCATAACAAAATAATGCAGACTGGGGGGCTTAAACAATAGACATTTCTTATCATTCTAATGGCTGGAAGTCCAAGATCAGGGTGCCGGTGGGGTTGGGATGTTGGTGAGGGCCCTCTCCCCAGGTTTCAGACAGCCCCACCTTCTCGCTCTCTCCTCACAAGGAAGAGAGATCCCTAGTGTCTCTTCTTATAAAGACACCAATCCCACCGTGGGGGGCCCACCCTCATGACCTCTTCTGAACCTGATTACCTCCCAGAGGCCCCATTCCAATTGCCATCCCATATTGGGAGTTAGGACTTCAACACCCGGATTTAGGGGAGCACAGTTCAGTCCACAGCAATCTTCAATCCTCCACTTCAGAAGGGAGGGTTTTGTTTCCACTGTTGAGTTGTGGCCACTGCCGTTTCAGGATAGCTCTTTAGCCATCCCCACCATCCGCTTTGACCAGTGTCTGCAGTTTTGGGGTAAACCAGTCTCCAGCAGCCAAGCCAGGTGAGGAATCAGGCCTGACTGACAGTGGTTTCCTCACTTCAGCTTCTTCCACTGAAACTGCAGCCCCAATTCCCACGGCAGGGGACCCAGACACCCCACCACCTCACCATCTTTTGCTTCTTTAAGGGGAGCTGTGGCCTGCATGTTTTGTTTTCCCAGCCTGAAGCGACCTTGGCCTTGGCTCTTGTGCTGGGAAGCTCGGCTGGCCACACGCCTCATCTATGTCGTTTAAATCATGACAGTGTAGTCTCAGTCAGTGTCTGGTGACTGTGGATTACGTGGAGAAGGTTAATTGTAAATAGGATCCCAGCATCTTTTCCCTGGTTGAGCCCCTTCTGTCCTAATGTCTCCTAAGTGTTCTCATTTGTTCTTATTTTATTTTATTATTTTGAAAAATTTTTATTACGATTATTTTTTAACATCTTTACTGGAGTATAATTGCTTTACAGTGGTGTGTTAGTTTCTGCTGTGTAACAAAGGGAATCAGCTTACGTATACATGTGTCCCCATATCATTTGTTCTTCAGAGAAAATGTCCCCAAAGGGCCCCTGAGACGATGCAGTTGGGACAAACCCTCACAGGCGAGGGAGCAGGAAGTCGAGCTTCCAGGAGGGATGGATGGCAGGCCTTCTGCTGGCCGCAGCTGCCACCAGGCTGACCCAATCCTTATTTCCAGCTCAGGTTTGGTCTGAATCTGGTGGGTGACTCCCGGCTGCGTCATCCTCCAGGATGCAGAGCTGGACACCAGCTCCCCAAAGTCTTGGGGGGAGATGAATTCTGAGTCTAGACCAGCCTGCCCAGATGATGAGCCTCGCCAGGGTGATGGGGTGAGGCCTGGGGGCTTTGTCTGTGCACCCAGGCGACTTTCAGCAGGGAGGTTTTGGGGAACACCAGGGGTTCCCCAGGCGGGCGGCCCACATGAGTTAACTGGGTCCCGGCCCTGGCCCAACCCCAGGCCCAAAGAATCAGAATCACACTGACTGGGGCTCGGGAAAACTATTTTTCAAAACTGTGCCAAGTGATTGAAAAAAAAGATGTTGTTGCTTTTGTAAAGGACACATTCTAATTTTAAAGTGCTCAAATCATATAGAAAACACAAGAAAGAAAACAGAACGTCATCCCAAACTCTATCATCCTGGAACAATCACTGTGAGTTTAAGTTGACAGAATCCCAACTTTTCTCCAAGTGTCGCTCACTACCGATAGAAAAAAGCCGGGCAGACCGACAAACCTGACCCTGCGTTTCTGTGCAGGTGAGTTCCATCATCCATCAGGGGCTCTTCTCTGCTGGATACACAGCACCTACTCAGCCAGAGGAAACTCACACATCAGGACACGAATGACAGTCATCCGGGGGCTTCACGACCTACCGACTTCCCTGCTGCGCTTGAAATCTGGTGTGTCCAGTCAGAGCTGGCACCTGGCCAAAGAGCATTCATGTCCCGGCTCCCCACCCCTGCTGTGTGTCCTGGTGAAGGTTACAGCCTCTCCCAGCCTCAGGCTCCAGGTCTGCAGAGTGAGAGCCATGAGGATGACAGCACTGCCATGACACTTACCTTAGAGGAAGGCCGTGACGACCGAATGCAACAGCGTGAGCGGGAGAGCACCAAAGAGCAGAGTCAATGAGGGCAAACACATCCAAACCTTGGAGACCTGAGATGGTGATCATTCCGAAACTGGGAAGTCATGACAATGATACCAGTAAGTTAACAGCCCATGGTGGTGGGTTCCCAGCATCCCTGGAGCTGTGCCTGCACCTTTGCCTCCGGGGAGCTGTAAGAATATTTGCTCAGCTGTCATAGAGGTTGGCAGGCTCTGACAAGACACCAGTGTCCAGGCTCGCTTTGCATCTCAAAAGCTGCTGGAGACACTTCTCCACAGGACTGATTGCAGCCTGGTGACATTGCTGCCGTGTGGGGACCACCTTGGCTTACCCTGAGGTAAACCAAGTCCAGATTCATAAACATGTCACATCAAGACATTTCTGTTCCTTTTCTCTTAAAATGGAAGAGAACAATGCTAGGCCAACTGTAAAAAAACAAAACAAAGCAAAACAAAAAACAAGGCAAAGCAAACCCCCAGTCATCCCTTCAAAGCGTGTGGGAAGCTGAATGAAGCAATGCCAAGGTGCTCAATTTCAGAAGTTTTCAAGTTCTTGGAAGTTGGGGTTCCTAAGATCACTCCAGTTGTTGACACACGAGGGCAAAGTCAATGGCCCGTGGAAATCATCCATCCACGTGAGGCTAGTGGAGACCGTTCCTTCTGCTGGCTTCCCTGTCTCTGCCAGGTGCCAGGCTGGGGAGTGCTTCCCTTCTTCCCACATCCAGAAGGTTCCTTTCCTGGTCATTCTTGCTCTCAGCCTTGCGCTCACCATGCTTACTGTCCGGAACAACCCTGGTCTTCCTGCCTTCTGTCTCTGCCCTCCAACTGCCCCCTGCCCATCAGGTCCTAGCCTCTAGATCTCTGCAGGCCACCCTCTGTTCAGAGCTTTGACAGCCTCTAACCCGCCCTCGGCCTGGGCAGAGGTTCCTCCTAGCTTCCCAGCTTTGCAGGTCTCGTACACCCCAGGAAATGGCCGAGGCTGTGGGCGGCTGGAGGAGGCCCTGGTCGGGGAGTTCCGTCCCGGGGATCCCAGGGGGCCCACAGTCTCTGCACCTGCATCACCCGTTCACACACACTGCTGGCCAAGTTCTGCAGAGCCTCAGAGCCTGTGATCAAGCTGTCCCCTCTGACTGGGGTCGGGTGTGTGGCCCGGTTGCCATTTCCTCCAAACCATCACTTTAAGCAAACAGGGAAAACCAACCATTAATAATGTGAGACGACCCGCTAGCAACATGGTCCCCGAAACCACAGGACCACTGGGTTACTGCTGACCCAGTGCCTCTGAACCCAAGCTGCAGGAATAGCATCCTTTTCTACATAGGCTGTTTTATTAATGTCCTAGGGCTGCTGCCACAAATTACCATGAACTTTAAAAAACCCCACGAAAAACAGAAGTTTATTCTCTCACAGTTCTGGAGGCCAGATGTCCAAAATCTACGTGTCAGCCGGACTGGGCTCCCTCTGGAGGCCCTAAGGGGCGGAGCCTCCCTACCCTCTTCCAGCTTCTGGTGGCAGCTGGCATTCCTTGGCTTGTGGCCACATCACACCCATCTCTGCCTGTGTCTTCACACGGCCTTCCTTAAGTGTTTCCTCTTCTGTCTCTTGTAATGACTCTCGTCATTGGATTTAGGTCCTGCCCTAATTGAGGATAATCACACCTTGAGATCCTTAAACTACATCTGCAATGACCCTTTTTCCAAATAAGGTCACATCACAGGTTCTGGAATATGAACTGTCTTTTTGGGGTCACCATTCAACTCATGACAGCTGTGCTGTGAAAAGCCTAAAGGATGTCCAGCAGCCTGGAGTGGAGCCTCACGACCCTGCCCAGCCTTGGAGCGGTGGATGGGCTGAACGTGTATGTCATATGCTACCCCCGCCCCCCCCCAAACCTCATGTGTTGAAGTCTAACCCCGAAAGGTGATTGTGTTGGCAGGCGGGATCTTTGGGAGGTGACTGGGTCAGAAGTGAGACACGAAGCAGAAGAAAGTAGTTCCTTTCTTCCCACCCTCTGAGCCTGGCCCTGGGCACTCTCACCCAGTGGTGTCCTGGCTTGGTTGGAGGGTGAGGTGTGCCCTGGTGTGACACTGGGAAGCTTTGTCGCATCCTCTGGGAGAGAGGACAGAGAATTGGGCCCAAGCTCCGGCTAGCCATGTGATCCTGGGCGGAGCATGCCAAGAAGCCCTTGAGCCAGAGGCTAAGTGTGCAAGTTGGAGGCCTGCTGGGTGGTGGTTGCTGCCTAAGGCATTATTTTTTTAAAATGAACCCTGACTGAGGACCAGCTGAACGACAGGGCACAGAGAATTCAGGTATGATTAAAGCCCTGTCCCTACCCTCTAGGGGTTCACAGTCTCACTAGGGGAGCAGACTTGTCCTCTAAACTGACATTAAAGTAGAAACTGACAGTGGAGTGATTACAAAGTGCTTTGGCTTTGTAATCAAAGTGAAAGGCTTCGTGGAGGAGGTGGCATTTCCCCTGGGTCTTGAAAGATGAGTAGGAATTCACCGAGGTATAATGTTTATCTGTAGATAACTACTGTGTACCAAAGTACCCCAAACTCAGGGCCACATCTATTCACAAACATTCATTATATCCCAGTTTCTGTGGGTCTGGAATCCTCCTAAGGATCAATCAGTGTGTTGGCTGGGGCTGCAGTCACTTCGAGCCCTGATGGGGGTTTGGGGGACATCAGTTACACAGGCCTCCCCACAAGGCTGGCCCAGGATGTGGCAACTGGCTTTCGCTAGGGTGAGTGACCTGATAGAGTGAATGGAAGCTGCAGTCCTTTTATAACCTAAACTCGAAGGGACATCCCATCACTTCTGGTGAATTCTAGTCATTGGAAGTGAGTCACTAAGACCAGCCCACCGTCCAGGGCGTGACTAACAGTGGGTGGGGGTAATCTGGGGACTGATTTAGAGGCTGCAACCCCACAGGGTAGCACAGTGACATGGGTCCTGCTTCAGGGTCCAGGGGGAGGGTGGGCATGGGAGAGTGCGACGTGGGATGAGAAGATCCCAGTTTGGGGACTGGAGAACTAATGATGGGAATAGTCATAGTGACGGAAGGGTGTAGCACTTTGGAGGGCAGACTATACCAGGCACCGTTCAAAGCATTAGAAGAAGTCTCACTTAATTCTCCCATAATTCTCTAGGAGGACAGTGCTGTTACGAGCCCCACTTTACAGATGAGGGAATCAGGACACAGGGGTGTTAAGTGGTGGAGTGGTCCCCTCAGCTTGGGGCCAGCAAGCTCCTTGAAGTCCCGTGGGAAGGTTGGAGGGCTTGGGGACAGTCCCCGCAGCCTCTTCTGTCACACAGAGGGCCGGATGTGGGCATCTCCAGGGTCAACGGTGTCTGGATTTCTGTCGGGGTAGGTCGTGATGCTCCTGTGAAATAACAGAAAATATGTACGTTGGTCTCTGCCTCTGGTTCCTGGCACAGAGCTCCTAAAACCCTCAGAATTTCCTGGGCGATAGGAGTGTCTTTTGTTCTAACGAGGTGACGCCTGGTGGATGGCTTCAGGATGGGAGCTGGTCACCAGAAAGACCAAGCTGTGACACTTGGGATTTGCAGCTCCCCAACCCCCATTCTCCAGGAAGGGAGTTTGAGTTAATGGTCGATCATGCCTATGCGGTGAAGCCTCCATCAGATTCCCGACAGTCGGGGTTTGGAGAGCTTCTGGGTTACCGAGCACGTGCGGCAGCTGTGCGCCAGGTGTGCCCAGAAGGCGCGGAAGCTCCTTGCCCCTTCCCCCATATCTTGCCCTATGCATCTCTTCCATTTGGATGTTCATCTGTCTCCTTTCTCATACCCTTTATCATCTAAAAACTGGTAAGTTTAAGTGTTTCCCTGAGTTCTTCGAACAGTTGTAGCAAATGGTCGAACCTGAGGAGGGGCATGGGAATCCCGATTTATAGCTCGTTAGTCCGGAGAACTAACCAGCTATAACGGTGACAACCTGGGACTTGGGACTGGCGTCTGAAGCGGGGGCAGTCTTGTGGGACGGAGTCCTTCACCTGCGGGGTCTGGACTAACTCCGGTTAGTGCTGGAATTGAATCATGGCATCCCCAGCTGGTCACTGAGAACTGCTTGATGAGAGGAAAACCTACACATCTGGTGTCAGGAGTATTGTGAGTGTTCGAGTGAGGGGGAAACACGGGGGTGTTTTTTCCAGTACAGCCACAGCCCAGGTGGAAGGAAGCCATCACGCTGAGCCCGAGGATGTCTGGTTTGGCCTGGAAAGCTCTTGGTCCAGCCCCGCGGCTGGGGAGGCTTTCCTGAAGACGAGCTTCAGGCGCACGTCCCCTGGCTCAGTGGACGGGAGGAAGGTCCACCTGGGAAGGCTCCTGGCTCTGCTGTCTCGCTGGCCCGTAATGCTCTGGAGCTCAGCCTGTGCTGCTGGCAGAAGCTCCTCCAGCACCCATCCACCCTCTGGCCCTGAGAGCAGTCAACAGCAGAGGGGCTCTGCTTGCACACCTTCCCCTCCAGGAAGGCAGGCGCGGCCCTCCCTGGCCCACCCACAAAGAGGGTCCCAGCTCCCCGGGCACACAGTGAAGGTCCCGGCCAGGAAGAGGGGGCAGGGAGCCTGGGCGGGACAGCCTCCTGCTCTTCCTCTGGGGTCGTTTCCCCCAGAGGTGCAGTGAACTTGGGGTCAGAAGACCAGGTTTCTGGCCCAGTGCGCAACATTCTGCTGTATGGCCTCGGGCCCGCTTCCCCTCTCTGAGGAATGTCCCAGCCCCGCCTCCGTCTCCTCCAGCAGAGCTCCTCCGTCCTGGCTGTGAGCAGAAGTCATCTGGATCCTCCTGAATGCGGTTCTGACTCAGCCGTTCTGGGACGAGGCTCTCAAACAGCTCCCCGCTGGGGCCTCTGGACCACTCTTTGAGGGTTTAGGGGAGGAATTCTGGCACAGTGGCAGGTGGGGATGTTTGAGCCTGACCCCTGCCTGGTTATTCATTCAACCACACTTTCAAAGCACCTACTAAGTTCCTGGAGCTTTCAGGCTCCAGGGATCCAGGCAGGGACGGGTCAGCTCTTCCCCCTGGAGACCGTGGCCTGGTGGGCGTTGGCTGGTCAGCTGTCCAGGACCTCCCCGGGTTGGGGGGATGAGGGCTGCGATGCAGGGGCCTGTAGGAGCCGTGGGGTGGGAAGAGACACCTAGTCACAGTGGCTAAGGGGACACAAGGTGGGGAGGGGTCCGGCATGCCCGAGGATGGGGCGGGACAGGCCCTCACACGGGCGTGGTAGCAGGAAGGTAGGTGCCTGCCCAGGCTGCTGTGTAGGTGCAAGTCGGGGCAGGGAGGGTAGCAGGGCAGATCCCGGGCCATACCAGCGAGCTTGCAGTCTGTCCTCCAGGAGGCAAGGGCAGGAAAAGGGACTTAAATTGTGATGTGGCTGCTTTCTCCAAAACACCCACTTGAAGGAGGGGGCAGGTGCAGAGGTGAGATGGGACGAGAGAATTCTCATCCCACAAATTTTCAGCAGCGCTCGGAGCCAGGGGGCGGGCAAGGGCTCCCCTTACCTTCCAGACTAGGAGCGGGGCTGCCCTGCATCACCCCAGCCTCTGCTTCCGTCCTCACATCTCCTTTCTGAATCTGACTCTCCTGCCCCCCTCCTGTGAGGACCCTGATTTCCCACCTGTGGAATGGTGGCGTTCACTGCAGGTGCTTGGTGTTTAGTCCTCCTCAGCCCCGCCCTCTACGGAGCTGTGAGGCGGGGAGACCCCAGAGGGCACCGGGGGACAGGGTGGGGCACATGTTGGCTGGTACTTGGGACACCTGCTGGCTGGTACTGGGGGGTCATGTAGGCTGGCACTTGGAGGACACAATCAGGGAGTGACCCAAGACCGCCCTGGGGTCTCCTGGCTGCAATCACTCAGCATTTCACAAGGACCGGCCTAACTCCATTAATAAGATACCCCGTGTTAGCAGCTCGAGTGCTAACGGGCATCCATCAGTGATGTGAGGTTCAGGCTCAGACCCCTCAGCTCCTCGTCTTCTTGATCGTCTTTCCCTTTGTAAGGTAATTTCAGGACAGGCCCCATCCTTATGTGAATTTTCTATTATCCTTTTAAGCATACAGTATCCACCAACAGGGCCATCGCCCCTGGGTTCCCGTACTCAGGGAAGCAGCAGGGGCTCACAGACAGAGGTCCTTTTTCCATCCCTCTTGGAAAGATGGAAAAGTCATGAATGTCCTTTACAGAAAGAGTATCTGTGCAAACGGCTGGTCCGGACCAGCCCTTCCCCATCGTGGCCAGAGCAGGCAGGGGGCCTGGAGACCCCTGGTCCCCCCAAGTTCCCATCTGCTGGGTCAGCCCTGGGCTGGCCCCAGTGGGGCAGCTGTCTCCGCTCATCTGTCCTGCTGTGGCTGCACTTTTTCTTTCCAAGTTCAGCGTCCATGGTAAACAGGAGACACCAGATTTCTTTCCATCCTTTATCCCTACCCGTGTCAACCCACAAGACAGATGTTTTCCACTTGTCCTTCCTCCACCCAGGCAAGGCAAGGTTTTGAAAAAGGAAGGGGAAAATATAACTGCAGTGGGAAGTCAAACATCCTTACCCTTTAAAGGAACAAGTCGTGCATTTGTTTGATGAGCACTTCCTGAGTGTGGCACTGGGATGTGATGGGGTGCGGACGTCCTGTCTACAGGGCGCCCACAGTCCAGTGGGAGGGGACACTTGGTATGGGCGGCCTGCTGGGCGTGTGAAGGTGGGGCACTGAACTAAAGGGGCCCAGGGACTAAGGTGGAAGGCTCCCCTCGTCCTCACCTGGAGTCTTGGAGGGAACTAAGCGCTCTCCAGGGGAAGAAAGGCATTCCCTGCAGGAGGAGCAGCATCTACCAAGCCACAGTGGCGTAAGGAAGCGGGGCATGTTGGGAAAGGGTGGGACTGAACTTTGGGTGTACGTGGTAGAGTGAGGCCAGATGGAACTGGACCAGAGGGAGGTGAAGGCCTTGAATGTCAGCTGAGTCACCAGGGCTGCACTGCGGAGGGACAATGGGAGCCCCTGCAGGATTCGAGCAGGAGTGTGGTGTGGTCGGACTCAGGACTCAGAAAGAGGTCAGTCTGGAGGCAGGGGTGGCAGGCAGAGGTGAAGGTCTGGGTGAGAGGTGTTGTGGGTCGCATGAAGGCCAGGCCAGGGAGGGGAAGGGGCTTGAGAAATGCTGATAAGATCAGAGCAATATGTCCTCAGGAGCTGTGGAATCGAGAGGAATGAGGGAGGGGCTGGGTTTGTTCCGAGAGGGGGTGGGTGCAGATGTGGGAGAGGGACGGTGTCAGCGCCTCAGACCCCACTGGAGGCTCGGGGCCAGGGCTCCAGGCTCAAGCCAGCTGGCTAGGGCAGGCTGCATCCTGGTCTGGAGGAGTGGGGTCCTGGACAGGTAGCAGGGTAGGGACCTGGGAATCCAAACACACGCGCACGCGCACGCGCACACACACACCCACCCCCGGGCGTGGGGAGGGAGAGATGATAGGTATTTACTGAGTGCTTACTTGAGTGAGCATTTCACATGCACTGTCTTACATGTTTTGCCCCATTTTACAAATGAGGATGTTGAGCTTTGGAGAGAGTTCACCACAGACGTGGCTGTTGATGGATCCTAAAGCAGGCAGCTGAGCGCAGACCTGCTGTCCCCCCTCGGGGCGCAGGGAGCAGATGTTCACCTTAGGTGACGCCACGTGCCTGGCCAGTGGGGCTGGCATTTGGGCCTCTGGCTTTCTAGCACACACCAAGCTGCCCACCTGACAAAGCTGTTCCTCTCTCTCTTAGGCCAGTGTGAATGCCTTTCAGATTCCTTCCCCGCTGCTGTTTAACGGGCCACAGGTGTATGGAATTGGATTACACATAATCCTTGTTCATGATGCTCTCCCAGCTCTGTGCACACAAGACCCTCTTCCTTGTGCCTCCCTCGTTTCCTCCCTTCCCTTATTCTCATCTGACAAACACCAGTTCATCATCATGCAACAAGGGAGTTGGACACTAAGGACCGTTGGCCACACGCTTCTCCCCCTGGCACCCTCCTCCCTCTCCCAAGGGAACAGGCTCCAGAAATCTTGTGTCTATCATTCCTTTGCTTTTCATTTTATCACATCTAAATGTAACCCCCCAAATATTTTAAATTTTAGTCATTTTTAACTTGAAAAAAGGGTATTATGCTCTATAATTTTTTTAAAAGACTTTATTTTTTAGAACAGTTTTAGATTTACAGAAAAATTGAGAGGCTAATACAGAGAGTTTGTATAATCCTTTTGGACTTCTTTTTCCCTTTCAGAATTTTATTGCTATTTTGGAAGAGTTTGCCACCGTCTCGTAAAGTTGAGCCTTCATAAACCTTACATACCAGCAATTCTTCTCGTAGGTATGTACAAGAATATTCTTAGCGGCACTGTTCGTAGTATCAAAACATTGGAAACAGCCCAAATCCTGTCAACAGAAATAGATAAATAGATATATATATTGTATGTGGGTATATTTGCATCTGGGGATATTACACAGCACTAAAACCGAATAACAGCTGGCAATAAAAAGACGGATGAATCTTATCAATCTAAATTTGAATGAAAATAAAAGAAAGTCTAAGATTTTTTCCCCTAGTTGGTATCCAGGGGACTTCAAAAGTTGTCCTAACATTTAAGGGCAAGTTTGGCCAAAGGCCACCACCTTTGAGAAGAGAATGAGCAAAAGTCAACAGAAAAGGGCGAGTCTCTGTTTGCAGGGGGACCACCCTAGTGTGGGTTTGGAGCTTGGGGCACGGCCAAGTTGAGTCAGGATGAGCAGAACAGAAGGTACCTGTAGCAAGTCATAATCCATCCAGTTGAAGCCTGAAGAGCTCGTGGGTTGGGGGTGGGGTGCTGTCAGGGCTCCCAGGGGAGGGGCCGGGAGAGAAGGACCCTGAAGCTGACTGAACTAGTATTGTGGTCACCAGAGAGGAGGCCCAGAGCTGGGCAGGGATTTCGCCCAACGCTGCCCCAGCTGAACAAACTGTCCCTTAACTCCATCCAATTTCCATGCTCACCTAGCAACCCTCATATTTTTCTAAAATAATTTTTTATTATAAAACTGTACATACTTATAAAAGAAAAATATTTAAAAATGCATAAGTAGAAAGAAGGAACAAAAATCGTCTGTGCTGGGGCTTCCCTGGTGGCGCAGTTGTTAAGAATCCACCTACCAAGGCAGGGTACGTGGGTTTGAGCCCTGGTTTGGGAAGATCCCACATGCCGCGAAGCAACTAAGTCTGTGAGCCACAACTACTGAGCCTGCGTGCCACGACTACTGAAGCCCACGTGCCTAGAGCCCGTGCTCTGCAACAAAAGAAGCCACCGTGATGAGAAGCCCGCGCACTGCAACATAGAGTAGCCTCCGCTCGCCGCAACTAGAGAAAGCCCACGCGCAGCAACAAATACCCAACGCAGCCAAAAATAAATTAAAATAATAAATAAATAAATAAAAAATCACGGTTCCACTTGGGGGTGTTTCATTTTAACCTTCTTCACACACTAATAATCATATTGCACCCATTATTTTAACACATGTCTTTTATCCAAACACATTTCCCCATTAGAAACCCTTTGCCGTCATCATTTTTTTTTTTTTTTTTGTGGTACGCGGGCCTCTCACTATTGTGGCCTCTCCCGTTGCGGAGCACAGGCTCCAGACGCACAGGCTCAGCGGCCATGGCTCACGGGCCCAGCCGCTCCGCGGCATGTGGGATCTTCCCGGACCGGGGCACGAACCCGTGTCGCCTGCATCGGCAGGCGGACGCTCAACCACTGCGCCACCAGGGAAGCTCTGCGATCATCATTTTTAATGAATGTATATGTTCATTGAGTTGAATCTCCCTCTCTTTCTCTCTCTCTTTCTCTCTCCCTATCATCCATCCATCCATCCATCCATCCATCTATTTCACCTCCACTTCATAGAATATATTCTATATTGAATTTATATATATAGTCCAACGTCTGTTCTCCAATGACTCGTTATTTTGGCCGATTCTAGGTTTTCATTATTACAAGTAATCCTGCCAGGAATGTCTTGGTGCAAAAAGTTTTTCCATATTCGAATTATTTCCTTAGGAAGGATTCCCAGAAGTAGAATTATTAGATCAAAGGGTTTGAATCTATTTATGGCTCATGGTACTTACTGCCAGCCTGCTTTCCATATGTATGGCAACAGTTCACCTTCCTGCAGGCAGCCTATGATCAAGGCCGCTTCATTGCACCTTCTCAAGCGTTGAGCAATCTAATTTTTAAATAGCTCTGCTAATTTCTGGCAGCCAGTTTAAGGTAATCAGTGATATCCTAGAAAAGAAAGGACATGCCCTAGAGGGTTGTGGCCTTGGAAAACTCTACCCTTCAGTGTGAATTATGCTGCTGTCTGGTTGGCTACGAGCCTATTATCAGGGATTTAAAGGCCAAAGGATCCAGCCAGGCATCTCTTTGGTCTCTCTTAACTGCAGCCCTTTCTGTAGAAAGGGATGTGACAGAAGGAAGGAAGAAAAGGAGGACACAAGCCACCAGAGAGGCCACTCTTGATCACCCAACATCCATCTCACTCCTCTCCTCCTCCCATCAACAGATCTGCAGTTCGTTCAGGTAGTCACGTAGATTCACTGATCACAGGAAGTGTGAGGCCCAACCCCAGCCCCAGGAAATGAATCACCACTGGACCAAAGCAGGCTTAATAATATCATTCCCACTGGCCAACCATTGGTCAGACGTGGGCATGTGACGCAGTTATGGTGAATGAAATGTAAGTAAAAGTTGGGTAGATGGGACAGATTTGGCTAGCATGGCTCTTTAGCCCTTTGCTCTATTCCCTTCTTCCTGCCTGGGATGCTAATAAAATGTCAGAGGTACAGCAGCCTTCTTGTGACTATGAGTTGATAAGCATGAAGACAAAAGCCAACATACCAAGGATGGCCAAGCAAAAAGATAGAGTCTGTGTGTTTGAGCCCCTGATCCACCCTTGGATTGTCTATCCCCAGACTTCTTGTTATGCAGAAAAGGAACCTTAGATTTATTTATGCCACTTTGGTTGGCTTTTCAGTTACTTGGATTTGAGTGCATCCGTACTAAGAGATATATTGGCACACTGTTTTCCTTAGGATAAGTTACGCTAGCTGCTATAACAAACATACCCCAAACTTCACGGCTAAGCACAATAAAATTTTATTTCTTATTCACGTCACAGTCTGCTGTGAGTTGAGCAGTGCTCCTCCAAGATCTGGGCTCCTTCCATCTTGTGACATTACTTTTCTCAGCATGTGGTCTGCAGGGTTTCCATGGAAGGGGAGAGGAGCTTGGACAACCATGCCCATGATTTTATGGTCATCCCTATAAGTGATACGGATCACTTTTTCTGACATCTCCTTGGCCAGAATCCAGTTAGAAGCACCCATCCTACCTGCAAGGGAGACTGGGAGATGCAGTCTTTCTATGCGCTCAGGAGGAAGAAATAGGGTTGGTGAGCAGGCATCCAGTCTCTTCTCCACACTCACAGAAAGGGAAACATCCCCCAAATGGACACCCCAGTTGCATCTGGGAATGGGTGCTCTGGATCTGGGAGGTGAGCCTGCTCCGAGGTGCAGTGGCTGAGCCATGCCTGAAGATCAGTAGTCCCTCAGCAGCACCCAAGGGGAACCTTGCCAATGCCTAATCTCTGTTTCCCTAGTTTTTAATCCTGTGAAAAATGATACTGACATTTCCCAAAAGTGTGTTTTAAAGAATAGTAAGACTTTTCTTCTTGTCTTTTTAAGTTTGTACATTCTAAAGAGATGGGTGGCCTGTGGCTTTGCGTGGAATGGGCTTGGCAGGGTCTAAATCACCTCAGTCAGATTGCCTTCCCTTAGGCTTTTTTCATAACAGTCATGGGTACTGACTCTGTGCGAAAATCTGGACCACCCTTGGGGCTCAGATGCAGAAAAACTGGGGTTCTCACCCTCAAGGAACTTGCCAACTGGTCAGCATCTATGTCCACACACGAGGGGGGAAAGGACAGGAGAGGGGCCAACAGTGGGTGCTGTGGCCAAGAGCCCAAAGCTTGTGGAACCATACACGGTCACACAGGGGAAGCTCACTAGTCGGGCAATGCCAGCCTGAAAGGTAGGCCCTCGCTGTCGTCTTGGTGCCACCATTCCTTTGCTTAACCAGGCAATATATGCAAAATGCTAAGAAAGGTGTCTGGCACATGGCACTTTCTTTTCATTCATTCATTGATTAATTGGTTATTTGGTTGGTTGACTGACTGATTCATTCAGCAGACAGGGAAGGAGCATCTATTACGTGCCAGGCCCTTGGCTGGCTCTGAGGACAGGCAGACATCTCTGTAGGACTGTAAATCTGGCCATCCCACTCCGGAGCTCCCTTCCGGTGAAGGAGCTGATCAGATATACTGGTAATTACAGCACGGTGCAGCCCGTTGTGGAGGCACACAGGAGGGACATGAAGCCCTCCTTGAGGGGTTAAGGAGGGCATCCTGGAAGAGGGGGTGCCTAAGCAGAGTCTTGAAGGATGAATAGGAAGGAGATGGCCAGGCAGTGATGGTTACATATTTTGCAGGGCTCAGCGCAAAATGAAAATGCAGGGCCTCTTTTTCCAAAGGCAGGGAAAAGTGCCATTTAAAGATTAGTGTCATTTAAAGTGCCACTGAAAAATAAAGCTTTTCCCCTTCTTCCACAGTCTCTCTCTTGACTTATAATTTTTTAAAAAAATTTTCGATTTAATGATACTCTAAAGAAAAATTAAAAATTTAAATCATTAACATGCATTTTACCATCCATCTTTATGTTGTGTAATGTCAGTTTTAAATGGAAATATAAGAGCATTTAATTCATACGCAGAATCACTGAAATGACACGTCATATTTCATAGCTCTGGCATGCACATATATTTCATTCTTACCGGAAAAGTGGCAATGCTCAACTATTTTTATTTTGCTTCTTTATAGAATCGTGTTCTCCCCACATTTTCTGCCTTAGTCTTACTGCTGAGTAAGGAGGGACTAAAAGGAAAGGGACTGTGGCTGCCCATCTCTCCCTTTGCTTCTGTGCCATGATTTTCAGCATAATCGGTTGCCTAACACAGGGACATAATGTGACTTAGGAAGGATGAGACAGGTCCTCGGTCCTTGTGTCTCAGAGCACCAGGTGTGAGTGTGTCCATAGCAAGTTCTGCTTTGATTGGAAAGTGTGGCGTCTCATCAGGGACCTCACTCAGACATGTCACATGCTCATCTTGAACTCACTTGGGGTGTCACTGAGCTCGAGCAGGTCGTGGGTTCCCTGGAACATTGTGTTGGTGGAGTGCAGGGGACGGCAGACACACATGCTGCACATACCTCCTCTGCCCGTGTGCATCGTCCCAATGGATTTCATTTACAACACACAAGTTCAAAGTTTAAGATGGCGACAGCAGGATATTAAACCAAGCATGGAGCCCTCCTGTGCGTGGCCCAGGTGCAAGGTGAGGGGGTTACGGAAGCCGTGCCGTGAGCGTGGACAGCGCTGCAGAAGAGTGAGACACGTGGAACCGTGGTGGACACGCATACTGTGTGTACCCCCGTTGCTCACACGCACGTGTCATTGTCCCATCCGACGTCACTTACAAAATACAAGTTCAAAGATAAAATGGTTAAGAATTTCAAGATGACAACGGAGAGCATTAAATCAAGCATGTGGCCCTTGTGAGCACGGGGCCCTTCTGAGTGTGAGGTCCTATGCGATTGCTTAGGTCACAGGCTCACGAAGTGGCCCCGTGGCCAGGTGAAGGGAGGCTGGGCGCAGGAGAGCTTCCAGATACAGGAAAGGGTCTGTGTGAAGGCCCCAAGGCCTGCCCAGGCTCTGTGTTTCCCTTCTGTGATTTACAGGGCATGGGGCACCCCGTACCCCAACTCCTATTCACTTCCCACCCTCTTGCCCTACTCACTCCCCATCGTCATTGCTATTTCACCACTCCGGGGACCCCCTGAGTAAGCTTGGCTCTGGGCACGCTGATTCCAGGTGGACAGGCCAGAGAGGTGGCCTGTCTCCAGCGATCTGTTCCAGACGGTGCCCCCTGCCTTGTGGCTGCCGCCTACCCAGGGTCTCAGGAAGGCCTGGCAGACTACGGGCTTATGGGGAACCCTACAGGAGTGGAGTTCTCTTCCTCTGACTGACACCAAGGCTGGCCAGAAGGGGGGAGCCCCGCATCGCCCTGCCACCCCTGCACTCGGCCCCCACCTGTCTCCACTTCTCACATCCCTCATTGCCGCCTCCGCCCTGTAACAGGGCAGCCTTGTGAAGGCACACATTTGCCTGCGTCCAAACCTTGACCAGTTTGGCTGCTGTGCCAGCGTCCCCCCCTCCCCAGCCTCATCGTCGCCTGAGCCAGTCTCTTTCCGACTGTACGACCAGGGCAAGTGCCTACAGAAGGCGCATCGTGATGTCGGCTGGCCGTGGCAGGGCACAATCTCTCAGGCTGGACCCTGACGTCCAGTTCTGCTAAATCTACTGGAAGCTGGAAATTTGGAGCAGCCCTGTAAAGGCGGTGCACAGCAACAGGAAGTCTGGAGGGTGAGACGGGATGCAGAGGGGGAAGCAGAGGACAGAAACGTGCTCTGGCAGCCGCCTCTCTAATCTCATTCTCTGCCTTTAGTCCAAGCTGCCCGCGATCAGCTGGCTTCAGCTCCCCGCGGGCAGCCAGGCTGCGCTGAGTTCCGGAAGGTCTAGAGCATTTCTTGCCGCTTCTGATCCAAGTGGATCTATTTCTGGCAGCTGAATTTTGGATGTTCCCAGAGTGGGAGGAAACGCAGGAGGGACACTTAGGTAGCCGGACCAGAGGGGAAAGCATGGCTGCACGACTTTTGGAACCGTGCCTGTCAGGAACAGACTGCTCTTGGCAGCTAAACTGTGCTGCCCCTACCTGCTTCCAGGGGGGCGGGGCCAGGAGGGGAGCGGACCCGGCTTAGCAGACGGCAGATCCAGCTGGGAAGGGAAACCTTTCCTGGCACTAAAGGAACCGGGGTGCTTTTGCAAAAGAACCCTCAGGTTATGAGTAACTCGGGCCTCCTCATAAGGGTGGGGATGAGCTTGGAGTTCGATGGGTCCAGGTCAGCAGCACCCCTGTCCCTCCCAGGGGCAGGCGGGGATTCGTGGAAATAACAAGACGTCCAGGGCCAGCTCAGTGCCGGGCTCTCCACCGATGATCCATCAAGGTTGTTTGCGTCCTCGGTCTCTTCCTTCCATAGTAAAGGCCTCTCAGGGGTGAAAAGTGCTGGGATGGGACCGGAGAGTTTATCTTCAGGGACTCCAGCCAGTGTGGAAATCCACGGGCCTGAAGGTGGAGGCCATCAACACAGAATTTGGATGGGGATGGTCTTTAAAAACTGGTCAGAGCAGGAATGGTGACTGACAAGTCTCCTGATACTTAAGAAAGAGAAAGGGTAATTTTCAAAATCTGAGACTAATGGGTTGTATTTTTGATTGAGTTCCTCCTTGGCAAAAATTCTGAGACACGTTATAAAATAGAAAAGAAAGTGGAGCTCATGAAGAAGTCAGCTTTGTTGGTTATCTATCATCTATCTATCTATCTAGATATCTATCTATCTATCTAGATATCTATCTTTATTATTTTTGGCTGCGTTGGGTCTTTGTTGCTGTGCGCGGGCTTTCTCTAGTTGCGGCGAGCGGGGGCTACTCTTCGTTGCTTCTCATTGTGGTGGCTTCTCTTGTTGCGGAGCATGGGCTCTAGGCGCGTGGGCTTCAGTAGTTGTGGCTCGCGGGCTCAGTAGTTGTGGCTCTTGGGCTCTAGAGCGCAGGCTCAGTAGTTGTGGCGCACGGGCTTAGTTGCTCCGCGGCATGTGGGATCTTCCTGGACTAGGGCTCGAATCCGTGTCCCCTGCATTGGCAGGCAGATTCTTAACCACTGTGCCACCAGGGAAGCCCCTCTATTTTGTTGATTTGCTTGTTTGTTCACTCACATGGCTGAGCAGAGGGCTGATGCTCTATCTATGGGCTTGTAAGTGAACTGACAGCAACCGAGGGTGATGCCGTTTTCCTTTGGCTGTGAGGTTACTATGAGTGTCCCAGGAAGATACCCTGCTCATAGGCTATTTTAGAATTTGTCTGGGCCTTTGAAAGTCCTTTTTGAAATCTTCATGAACCACAGATGGAAATACGAGCTGAGTGTTGGCCAGTTAGGGTAGGATTGAGTTTGGTTGCTCAATCAGCCATGAATCTGGTAACTCTGTAAAACTGACAATATTTGACTGTTTTGACCTATAAAAATGGCCATTGTGTATAGTTCACCTGCTATTTATTGGACTAGGGAGCTGCCTAATTCCCTTCTAACATGAGGGCTCTGCTTTGCTATGACGATCTGTCCAGAGGACTCGGAACTTCAGCCACTTCATGGCAGAGTGAAAAGAGCTCCGATTCTGGGCCCGTTCAAATCCTGCGTTCAAATCCTGGCCCCATTGCTCCCAGGATTCACAAAGGAACACGTGTGGCCTGCCCAGCACTGTGCCTGCACCTCTCTCAGCTTTGTCACCTCGTCTCTGCTGTTCCTGGTGTGAGGGGCTGAGCCAGGAGGTGTAAGGTCAGAGCTGGCAGAGCGGGGAGTGGCAGTGCATTGGGCCTGGGACCTGGGGGAGGAGCTGGGGTGGGGACAGCTGGGGACAGCTGGGGACAACTGGGGGAACCCAGAGATGGGGTGGTGCTTGGGAGGTGCCACGAGCAGAGCAATATTGGATGCAAAGCACAGACAGCAGCTGGGGCTAAAGATAAAACCCAGGGCACTCAAGTAGTTGTTGCCTCAAAATAACCAGCCTTCCCCCAGCTTAGTGACCTCCAATAGCAAGTCTTCATTCCCCAGATCAAGGGATGGCGGCCGGGCTTGGCTGGATGGCCGTAGCAGGCAGTGGTTGGGTTTGTTCTGGGGTCCAGGGTGAGGAGACAGTGGCTAGCTAGGGCATGTTTTCCTCAAGGGGGAGGTGGAAACATGCCACGTCCCTTAAGCCCTGTCACTTCCACCTAAACCCCATTGGCCAAAGCAAGGCATATGGCCAAGCCCAATATAAATGGGGCAGGAAAGTGCACAGGTCCTGGTTGGGGGCTGGGGGTTGAGGGAAGTGCAGGATCACTGAACAAGAATCCACTTCAGCACCATATTCCAGCCCGGGACCGTCAGCAGAGACTAGGATGAGTGACAGCTGGAGAGCTTCTCTTTAAAAGTCCCAGTACACACTTGCCCCGCGGCTTCAGAAAGTGCTCTGTGGCCCCTGAGGGTTTCCGGTAATATAAGCAGCCGCTTCTATTTCATTCCTACTCCGGGCCGTGTACATCACTGCCAGTCCTCAAATTAGCCCTGCCAGGTGATGCTATAACTCTATTCTCCAGCCGAAGAATTCGAATCTTTGAGAGACTTGTCCTGCCCATCAGCCGGGATTCCAAGGCAGCGGCTCATGCCCCAAGGTCCATGTGCGCTACACGTGTTGACCTTGAAGGCTTCTGACCTTGGGTGCAGGAGATTCCAGCTTCAATGGCTGCAAATGGGCATTCGGTGGCAGAGAGGGTTCCTTGGGGTCCCACATATGAAATAGGGTCCCAGTCTATCTGGCTGCCTGGAGGGGCTGGCCATGGTGACAACTGTCTTTCATGAGCTGGATAAAACTCATCCTTAGTCACACCTCCACGGGGTCTGCTACCACGGCTGGCTCCAGAGTAACATGGGGGGTAAACTGGGTTTCTTAATGGTGGAATGTATCATGCTGAAGACATCACCCTGGCCCACTGAGAGGTAGGAGAAGAAGAAGCCATCCCTGCTCAACAGGGTTCCCTCAGCCAAGAGCACGGTTCTGTCACTGGCTGCCTTGGCTGTGGAGATGCTCGGTAGGTGACGACCTCTTAATTCCACGGCCCGGTACCGCAGACGCCCTTGCAAGGACTGTTCGCCTTTTGTAGCCATTGACCTTGCTGGGATGGATGGCCCAGCTCCTGCCAGCACTCCCCCCCACCCCGCCCAGACTGAGCTTTGGGTGGTCTGACATGCGGATCACCGCGGTAAATGACCTTGGAGAACCGTCTCAGAGCCTGGGAGCAGGGACATTTGTATTTATGAGGAAATTGACAATCGCGTGCCTTTGGGCTATAAAAGGGCCTTCGTGCAAGGCTAATAAAACTCAGAAATCAATATTCTGTGAGGCCTTAAGTATTGGGGAATGAGGTGCTGTTTGCTTCAGTGTTGGCTCTAAAATTAGATAAATTAATGTAATGAATTCTCACAGCTCGTTTGCATACGTTGCTAATTTAATTTTCGAGGGAAATGCTAGAAAAGACAGTGCTGTGGATGCAGGAGTCGGGTTTGCCCTATTTTCTGAGCTGTTTGTGTCTGCACGTTTCTCTCTAGATGAAGCTCTTGGTGCTGTGCTTTAGAACAGACTAAATGGCCTCAGCCCACACAGAAATGAGCCGATGCCCAGGAAAGGGTACAGGGCGGCTTGTGAACTTTTGGGACACTCTGCTCCTGGCTGCACCTGACTCAGCCAGTGACCTCGGAAAGAGGCTCAGCCTCCTAGGAATTCCGTCCTGCATCTCTTCCAAATACGCATCCGTGCGCGTGAGGCTGGAATCCCCGTGGTCATTGGGAGGAGGCCGTGCAGACACAGAGGTTCTTGATCAGGCTGGGAGTCCCTCTGGGGCTATGTCTTCTGGTCCTCAGTGTGTGCTCACCCAGCTTCTCTCTTCTGTGGAGCAGGCACCAGGCCCAGAGTCTGGGGGATGCAGGCAGGGAGAGGCCCTCCCCACCTCATGGGCCACCCATCTTCTCGCGGCATTAACTCCGAAGACTGATCCTGGCCACGTGATGTGATGCATTAAGCACTTCACTGCTCCGACAGCCTCCCAGACACGCGGGGAAAGGAGTTGCCCACTGCAGCGTGGAGAGAGTCAGAGCATGTCTGATGCCCGGCACGTTCCACCCCCTCCCCCAGCAGGTATTCAACACCACTTGCCTTCATTGACAGCCTGGGAGCGCTGCGCCCTTGCTGCCTCTTGCTCTTAGGGGAAGTGGTTAAACTCCCCTCTTACTGGACCAAGGGCCAGGCCCCACCCCAGGAAATAAGTTTTTCCCATTAAAAGTACTCATTTCACTTGATGTATGCAGACAGGGCTCCAGAAGCCCGGAGTATGAGTGTGTGAGTGCATTTGTGTGTGTGTGTGTGTGTGTGTGTGTGTGTCGGTGGAGAATTTAAGCGCTGGAAACAGTGGCAAATAAGGAGATGCAAGCGATGTGAAAATAGTCAAGATTTCTCAGTCGCCAGAAGGAGGGAGGGTGAAATTGTAAACCCCCATCAGAAGCTTTGACAACAGCCCGTCCACCTCCCGGTGGGTCACTCGTGTCTTCACTGCTCTTTGGGCCTATCTTGCACGTCCCGCCTCCAAGTCTTGGCTCACGGAAGCTCACGGAGGCCAGGGAGCGCTCTCACCATCGCAGTACACGGGCACCTCCGCTGACCCGGGGCTGAGTGAGTGTGTCTCTGTCAACAGTGTTGTCTGTATCAGATCTGCCCCTCACCTGCCCTCGACCCATATACGTTCTGGAACATTCTGGCTGGGAGATTTAGCCAAACCCTGGAATTACTCCTTGCACTTTGCAAGAGTGTTCCTGGCTGGCACTGGACACCAGGAATTTGCAGAAATGTATCATCACTTTTGCCAACTGCAAAATCTTCCGGGTCAAAGGTCAAATGTCCCTGAAGCAGGAAAGGCAGGAAGAAAATTCAGCCAAAGTCTAGGCGCCTTTAAGAAAGGAGGCCTGGGCTTCCCTGGTGGCGCAGTGGTTGAGAGCCCGCCTGCCGATGCAGGACACACGGGTTCGTGCCCCGGTCCGGGAAGATCCCACATGCCGCAGAGCGGCTGGGCCCGTGAGCCATGGCCGCTGAGCCTGCGCGTCCGGAGCCTGTGCTCCGCAACGGGAGAGGCCACAATAGTGAGAGGTCCGAGTACCACAAAAAAAAAAAAAAAAAAAAGAAAGGAGGCCTGGTCTGGCTTTGTCCCATCAACACCAGGCAGGCTTGGTTCCTCCACTGCCCTCCAGCACCTCCATCTAGGGAGGATGGCCGGGTGCCGGGAACACCCTGGACTCACGCTGCCTGGGCTGGATCCCTGGCTCAGCCTCACCACCTTGCGACTCTAGGCAAGAAACCCAATCTCTCAGCTTCAGTTTTCTCATCTGTGAAGTGGGGATAAAGTGGTTTGCACCTCACAGGATTGAGGAATAAATGGGCTAAAGCACTTACCGTGTTTGGCACAATGCCCAGCACATAATTAGCGTTTCCTCCACGTTAGTGCGGGGGTGTTGCTGGCCACTGCAGCATCGTCAGTCTCCCCAGGTCCTCTCATGTCCGAGCTTGCTCTTCACCTGTGGCTGGGATGGGACTGACAAGGCTGGCACTGGGCCTCTCATCCCGTCCCCAACCCCACAGACTGGCCAGGATGCCCAGAACTCCACACCCACCTGTGTACTCTGTGTATGATGTCTACAACACGAATGACGCCCCCTCAGATAAGGCACCCATGTGCAGTGCGCAACCTGAACACCCATACAAGCCCATCCTGGGTTCTGCGTACAAGCTCAGATGACAGACTCTCTGGGCTTGAACCTGGACTCGGCTACTTATTAGCATGGAAGAATGCTTTGCATAAATTAACCCCTTGGCATGTTTAGCTGTCATTATTATGAAGCTATGAAAGTGGGCAAATCCTGGCTGCCCTGCATACAGTCAGCATTACGGCTCTCGGCTAACAAGATGGACCTGAGGTCCCCTGAATGTGGCGTTCAGGGCTGGGGTGGAGGATGACCCTGAACATTTTCAAATGTTGTCCTGCCAATTCCAGCAAACACACCCTGAGCCCACTGCCCTCCAGGCAAGCTAAACCCCCCAGAGCTCTCCAAATCCCCAGCTCTTTCATGTTTTCTGTCTTTGCTCCTGTTGTCCCCCTGCCTGGACCATTCACACCTGGTGAACTGGACCTCGTCCCTTCAGGCTCCCTGTGAATGCCTGGATGCCTACGAGGCTTCCTCTGAGGCTCTGGGTAGGAGGCCACCGGTTCTGCTTTGGGTGCCTAGCATGGACCGTGAGCTCCTGTAGGCAGACACTGGCTTCTCTGCATCCTTGAATCCCCAGACCTTACGGCAGGAGGCAGGGGCTCCAGTCGACAGTCTGGGGACTTGAGAAGTTGCTGGGTGAGGGGACTTCAGAAGTGCAGGGGAGGAAGGAGACGGCTTCCTGGGGGTTGCCCAATAGGATGTGCATGAACCCCTCCAGACCGCATCGCCAGGGGGCTTGGGGCTGAAATTCCTGAAGGAAACCAGAGATTGTTCTACAAAAATACCCTTTCAAAAATAACAGCTGTGGACTTCCCTGGTGGCGCAGTGGTTGAGAGTCCGCCTGCCGATGCAGGGGACATGGGTTCGTGCCCTGGTCCGGGAAGATCCCACATGCCGCGGAGCGGCTAGGCCCGTGAGCCGTGGACCCTGAGCCTGCGCGTCCGGAGCCTGTGCTTCGCAACGGGAGAGGCCACAACAGTGAGGCCCGCGTACCGCAAAAAAAAAAAAAACAAAAAAAACCAAAAAAAAAACAACAGCTGTTTTTGTTTTGCTTCCTAAAGGCAGTGGAGCGCGGCTTCCTGATCTGGGAAGACAAGTGTCTGAGCGGCATCAGAAGACCTGGGTGACCGGGCCCGGTCGGGAGCTCAGGGTCCCACGCGCTTTTCTCAAGGGAGTCCTGGAGGGCCAAGTGTGGGTGTCGGGTGTCCCACCTCAAGGTGCAGCCCCACAGTTGGCAGTGACCAGTGACACATGCAGCCTTCTTATTTTTCATCCCCCGCAGTGTATAAACAGGTGGTTAAGAGAGCTCCAGGGTCTCACACACTGAGGAGTGAGTCTCAGTCTGATTAACTTTGCAGTTATGAGATCTTGGTCAAGTAACGTAACCTCCCTGGCCTCATTTCCTGCATCTGTAAAATGGGAGTAACGGCAGTCAGATTATTGCTCTCATTTCCCCCATGAGGGGAATGGGGCTCAGCAGGTCATGATGGGGAAGATTCAGCAGGCGACCTGGTCTGCCTCTGAAGCCCCCGCTCCTGATGGCGCTAAGGGCCACACAGCACACGGGGCCTGGAAAGGAGTCCCGCCCCCCCCCCGGCCCACCCCGCCCACCGGCTGGGAGCCCCGCTCTCACCTGCTGGGCTCTCTGACCCCCCGTGTGCCCTCAGGCTGGTTGGCCTGTCCCCTCTCTGAGAGCTCACGCAGGGCCCACATCCCACATGGTCAGCAGTGGATGTCCTTTAGTTGTGGCATTGGAGCTGATGTTCTTCCCTTTTGCTTTTCTGTGTTTTCCTAAAGTTCTGCCTTGGGCTGCATTGTATTTGTGCTCAGAAAGACCAAAATGATAAATGCCATTTAGGAAAAAACAGATTTTGCTGAGCACTTGTACTTTCTGATCTCAGTTGGGACTCGCAGAGGCACTGAAGGGAGGCTGGAGGGACTTCTGTAGGAGGCTTCTGGCCTCCACATGGAAGAGGGAGGCACTGGGAGGTGGGGGCCAGGCACAGGGCCAGCTCCGCAGGGATCTGGGCTTCGCCCTGGGCTGGGCGGCCTGCGGGAGGCAGCCCACATTCTGGCCTCAGCGGGGACCAGCAGGCGAGATCCGTGTTTGGTGTGTCTACCCGGTACCCTCCCACTCCCTCCTCCACAGTGTTTTTCTAGAACTATCACCACCCCCTGCCACTCTGCCTTCGGGAACACTGCTTTTTCCCATTCCCTGCTTCTTCTGGGGCTGCTGAAAAAACCCCAACCCGTTGGTCAGGGCCTGGGGACATTTTGACACCACTCTCCTGCTCCTGTGGACATTTTGACCCCAAAGACATTTTGAGTGCGAGCATTTTAGTCAGAATTACCCAACAGTGATGAGTTTTCATCTAGAAAGTACCAGAATTCCACAGGGAACGCCTTTAAGCCAATTTAATCCGTTTATCAATTTTCTATACAGCTCAGTTAAACCATTTCCGATGTTTCCATTTCCATTTTGCTGAAATTATTTTCTGAGAGATCAATTCTTTTGCATTTAGAATTTCACAGTGGAAATTTGCTTCATAAATCAGTGTTTTAAAATCCAGCTCAAATTTTACTATTTGCAGCTTGACATTGCAAGTGGCCACGGTTTCGATTACGGATCGTTTTCCCAGGTTATGTTATAGTTCGTGTTATTTCTGAGTTAATCCATGAGGAAATAGTGAGCAATTTTATGAGACAGGGTGATAGTGAGGCAGGGAACATGGAGAAGGGGACGGGGAAGGAGCAAGAGAGAGACACAGAGGCCCTTGGGCAGAAACAGGGCTGCAGCTGGCCTGGTGGATGGGGTGGGAGGGGGCAAAGGTCAAAGCATCCACCTGGCCACAGGTCATCGCATGGCACAGTCCTGCATATACGCGTCCCACCCTGGTTCCATCAGTGATTTCACTGCTGTGGCCCTGAGAGCTTCAGCTCAACCTTCCTTCTTCTCCAGAAAGATACAGTCCTGTTCTGCACGGTTTTGTTTTTAAAATGTATTTTACAACATGTGTTCATCCAGACAGAAGGCAGAATTCATGATACACCCTGGGTGTTTACCGCAGTAGTGTTTCCTCTGCACCCCTGATTGCTTACCGACCGGGTAGATTATGCACGCGGACGGGTGAGGAGGGAAATTCATTAATTTCACAGCAACCATGGGCTCATCCATACAGCCAGCAGCTGACCTCCAGTGGGTCTCGGTAGCTAATGAATATGAATCTCAAACTGGGGGTCATCCCTTTGGGACTTTAATGGAGGCAAATCTAAAGATGTTTGGGATCCGGGGGGTGGGGGGTGGATCGTTATTGGGAACAACCTCAAGAACTAATCAAACTGACCTGCTGATTCCCAGGTGTGAGTGGCCGCGGGACAGTGCCGAGGCTGGGCTCAGGATGGCAGCTGCTGGCTGGTCTATGTGTCTCTGACGAACGGAAGCTGGTTACGGCAGCTCGTGATTTACTCTCAGACTAAAGAGGCTTGAGTTGAACAACAGCCCCTTGGAAAGTGGGAATTCAACAGCCCTTCTGCCCAGGCTCTCCTGCTTTACAGGCCTTGCCAGCAGATCACATGATAAGGCTCTAGGCCATCGGCGTGGGCGGAAGAGTTGGGACGACCAGGTCTCCATGGCTGACTTGGTTGAGGCTTTGACCAAGGGAATCATCAATCTTGAAACTTTCGGAAAATTGTATGAATTTTGTGGGGGGCAGACTAGCTATATTTGTGGGTTAGAAAGCCTTATAAATTAAAAGCACGGTTCCTGGTAGTATTTTTGAAGTTCTCTGTGGCATTCTTCATCAATCCTTAAATAACATCTAACATTTGTTTGTGTATTTCCTATGTGTCAGGCACTGTGCTGAGATCTTTTCATGGATGAACCTTGTGTATTAATCCTTGCTACAACTCTGAGGGAGGAAAGATTTTTTATCCTCACATTGAAGATGAGGAAATTCAGGCACCAAGCAGCGGTTTACCTGGGGCCACGTCATACGTGTTGGACCAGACACCAGAATTCTTTTCATTCTGAGTTACTCTGGAATAAATGGCCAGGCGGGTGAGTCCAACTGGTCCTGGCAAGGGAGTCAGGACACCTGGTTCTGGTCAGTTTCTCCCTATGTGCACGAGGGCTTGTATTGTCAGGGTTCTCCAGAGAAACAGAACCGATAAGATGTCTGTGTGCATGCGTGTACATTATATATATATTTATGTGTGTATTTAAGGACTTGGCTCATGGGATTATGGAGACGGACAAGTCCTAAATTCTGCAGTTGGCAAGCTGGGGACCCAGGAAAGCTGATGGTGTAGTTTCAGTCTGAAGGCTGGTAGACCTGAGACTCAGGAAGAGCTGACGTTTCAATTCGGGTCCAAGGGCAAGAAAGAACATACCACTGTCCCAGCTCTAAAGCACTCAGGCAGGAGGAGATCCCTCTTCCCCAGCCTTTTTGTTCTAGTCAGACCTTCAACTGATTGGATGAGGCCCACCCACATTTGAGAGGGCAATCTGCTTTACTCAGTCTACTGATTCAAAGTAAATCTTATCTAGAAACCACCTCACAGTCACAGCCGGAATGATGTTGGACCAAATGTCTGGGTACCCTGTGCACATAAAGTTAACCATCACAGGGGCTCGTCTCCCAAGTCTCTGGGACTCTTCCAGGTCAGATAGTCTGTGACTTCAGTTTGTGCCAAGTTTTTGGGGACGTGACCTCGCCGTGGGTGATGAGGCATTAACTCTCACAAGACATGAGGAAGTGGGAATGTGCCTTCTCACCACCCCTCCCGAGGTACTTTACTGTAATGGCAGAATCCAGTCACTCCAGAATTTCCTCCCATTGAGGTATAAAGTATCCTTCTTTCAGCCCAAGCCCTGACCTTCCCACCTTCTAGAGGTATTTCTTCACTGCCCCAAGACATTGTTGGGTTAACGGGTCTTCAAGCTGAAGTTAGGAGCCAGCTACACAGTCCTGAGATTGTGGAATGACTCCAGGTCTCCCAGGAGCCACAGAAGGGCAGTGAAGTCTTCCCACAGACCATGTCTCTCAGATGCACATTTGCACAAGGACTCACAGGCTCTCAAAGTTGAAAGAGACCCAAGGGTCCATCACTCCCACTACTGCCATGTCTGGCCTCCCAACTCGAGCTAGCCTGGCCGCAGCCTTCTCCTGTGATAGAATGCCTTGTTAGGGGCAGACCCCAAGGCAAGGATCTGAGCAATTTGCTTATAGGGGAGGTGATCCCAGGAAACACCAAAGGAGAGTGGAGAGGTGAGAAAGAAAGTGAAGGAAATGATCAATGGACGTCAAGCTGAGTTGACAGGTGGACATTTACTGGGCAGTGCTGCTGGGGTCTCTGGGAGATGGTGCAGAATCTACCTCAGCGTTATCACAATGGAGAGGCAGGGAGGTTGGTGGATCCACCCTCCAGTTCTCTGTGCTCGTCCGTTGAAGGGTGCTTCTGGGGGCATTAACTCTACTGTACTTCTGACTTACATTGGCCTCATCGGGAAGCCTGCAGATGGAGAGTCCCGGGTGTCTGAGGTTAGCAGTTGCTGGTGTGTAGATGTGAATGTCACGGGCGTGGGTGGGGCTCTGTGACGCCTGGTTTTGTGTCAGCTTGGCTAGGCGACAGCACCCACCTCTTCAACCAAACACTAGGTGTTGCAGCGTAGGTGCTTTGTGTAGGTGGTTAATATCTATACTCAGCTGCCTTGGAGTAAAGGTGATTCTCCTCGATAACTTGGGTGGGCCTCCTCCAGTTGGTTGAAGGCCTTAAGGGTAAAGATTGAGGTTTCTTGAAGAAGAAGAAATTCTGCCTCAAGCCTGCAGCATCAATTCCTGCCATTTCCAGCCTGCTGGCTTTTCCTGAAAAGTCTGGGCTTCCCAGCCCCCGTGGTTGTGCTAGCCAATTCTTTGAAGTAAATCTCAGTCTCTCTGTCGTGCCGTCTCCCTCTCTGTACGTATGTGCACGTCTGTATCTCACACTGGTTCAGGCTGCCTGTAGCACCACCTGTGCACTCCTTCCACTTCTCAGATCCTCTTGAGCCCCCTGTTAAGTCCATTTTATCTGTCACTGATTCTTCAAGGTGGTGGCTGATCACAATATCTTTAAAACACACAGAAACTTAAAACAGGAAGCTTTCCAGAGACTCCATCCTGCTTCCTTATCCACCACAGATACTTCTAGCATCACAAGATCTGCCAGGGCACTGGCCCACATAGCAGAGCTGCTGGAACCCCAACCTGAACCTGCTGTAGAGCCTTCTCTTGCCCTGGGTCCCACGCGAGACTGGGCAGCCTTCCGTCTCACCCAATACATGGGCCACAGCAGGATCTCCCAGTTCAGCATGTGCTGGCTCCAGATTCTAAGAAGTCCCACTAAGTACTGCACCTCTTTCTTTTTGCCAGGTGCAATAATTTGTCCTTGAACTTCACTGATGTGCCAGGCCCCTGAATTTTCACGGGTTTTTCTGCCACCGCAGCCGCCCATGATGATTCCCTGGTACACTGATCTGGAGGTCACAGATCAGGCTTCTGTGGTGGAGGAAGCCGTGGGGGAATAAAAGAAGCTGGAAGTTGGCTGGTGGGCACGGAAGTGGTAAGGGTGAGGGGTAATAGGTGGAGCATTGACATCACCTGCCAGACACCTCACCTCTCCTGCCATCAGTGGGCTCTGGACCTGAGGACCGGTTCGGGTCTGGAGACCAGGTGAGAGACCAGATTCTCCTTTGTAGGGACTGACAGTCTTCTGCTCACCAGCTCTTGATCTTTTTGACGATAAAAGTTGACCAATACCCATGTTGGCTGCCCGCCTATCACGTCCCTAGGAACTTGATGGTCTATTAGCTAACGCCACAAACCCCTGTGGGTCAAGGTCTCCTGCTGGCCATTCCAGCCTTGCCCCAGATTGTGTTACATCCACCCCACCCCTCATGGTCGCGTGCTGCCATCTGGTCCCGGCTACGCTGGAATCCAGTCATTCCCATTGACACCAGTGAGCCCAGTTCTACAGCAGCATCTGTACCATCTCTCCTGGCCTATGGTGGGCTGCCGTTACAACCCTCTCATGAATGAAGTACTTCCCTCACTAGAATATTCCTTAATACTTTAGTGAAGGGATTTTCAGCTGGGGGGGTTCTCTCGTCTTACATGATGAATCCAGTCTAGCGTGTTCACCTCCATAAGCCTTCTACCCATTCCTTAGCACTCTGTAAAGCTCGTTCTGGAATCTTCCAATTTTCCCCCAAGCCTCAAGGAGCCTCCCAGCAGCTTGTTAGGACTGTTTCTGGGTATCCTTGCCATGGTGTTAAATCCTGAGTCATGGGAGGGAGGGTGCCCCATGTGATGAATTCCCCCTTACTTGGCATTACATTTCACCCTCCTGGCCCAGCACCCTGCTGATCTGTCCCTGGACGTTTTCTCCTGGTTCGTCTGGTGCATAGAAGCCAGGTCCTGCAGCACCTGGTGAGTTAGCCCTCCCCTCCCTGCACAGGTCAGCACTTCCCCGGTGAACCCTTGAGCCCTGGTCTTTGTCATCAGTCTAGAAGCCACGAGGGGAGATGGCTATACGGACAAGGGGAAGCATCATGTCATGAGGCATGAGAGTCAAGAGAGGCCCTTTTGTGGTGTCCAGGCAGGGGGAGGGGAGGGGAGGTATGCCTTCTGCTGGCCGTCACGGTTCAGGGTCATGTACAGGTTTAGGGTGCCCCCGGGTCCCTGCCCTGGTCTCTGGGTCTCACGCCTTCCTTCTGTGGCCCTGCCTTTAGCACAGGAGACTTGCTGGGGCTAGGAATCTGCCTTCTCCACCGTGAGATTCTGGGCTTGCTTCTCAGCGCACTCCACCCCTGGCTGTACCAAGGTGAGGGTATCTAACGCTCACTCTGAGGGACACTGAGCTTTCACATCATGCCGTGAGCTGCAGGATGGCTGCCTGAGCCTGACGTTTTCCTCCTGCAGGGTTTGATGGCCGTTGGTGACAGCTGGCGGTCTGTAATTATCATCGTTCCTACGGCCCCCCCAGTGTTAGAGCTATTGGATTAACAGTAATAATTATTATCAGTGATTAATAATAATAACTGAAAACTAAGAAAATAATAAAGTATAATGTTACTATAATAATTGTATAGTAATAATAATTATAATATTTAACAATTATTATATAATAGTTAATAATTATTAAGTTAGAGTTAATTATAACATAAATTACTATTAATAAATTAACAACAGTACTAATGACTAGCAATTAGCTAGTGCATCCCCTTTCACCTGTACCCTCTCCCCATTCACTAAAGTGAGGGTCTTAGCCATCGTGATGCACAGCACGTCAGGGGTCATCTGATCACTCACAGTGGTGCCCTTTTGCTAGCAGGCTGGTAAATGATTCAATTTTGGAATCCCATCCTAAGAGTTTCCTTCCTGAGACCATTTCTTATACAAACTGTCTTGGACTGGGATCCCCCCAGAAGCAGATCCTAGTAAGTAGTTTATTTGGGAAGTGCCCTTAGGGAATACCAGGAGGGGGTGAGAGAGGAAAGGTACAGAAGCCCACGAAAGGTGGGCTATGAAGCCCGTTCCCAGCTTGGAGCCCATTCCCACTGAGGAACTCTGTCCATACAGAACACAACTCAGAGTTATCCCACTAAGGGATGTGCAAGCTGGGGTACTTATCCTCCAAATCTCATCAGTTGTGGCTTGAGAGATGCTCCTGGGGGCCGTCATTCTCCAGCTCTTCTGGCACTTACAGCCCGTGGGCTAAACTTGCCCCAGGTGGGTCGCCGACCATATTGCCGCAGGGGCTCCCTGAGCTAAAGCAGCCCATTCTGACCTTGGACACCTGGCTGCTGGAAAGCTCTTTCTCTTGATTGAAAATCGGTGTCTGTGGCTGGCTGAAAATGGTCCCCAGAGTTCTCTTAGTATCCAGGTCCTAATGCCTGGAACCTTTAAATGTTATCTTACCTGGAGAAAGTTCCTTTAGAGATGTGACTAAGTTGAGGATCGAACGATGTGGAGATTATCCTGGATTATCGGGGTGGGCCCTAGTTGCCATCACAAGTGTCCTTCTAAGAGAGACTTGGGGGTATGTGAGGACAGAAGAGGAGAGGGCCATGTGACCACGGAGGCAGGGCGCGGGGTGATGCAGCCACGAGTTAAGGAATGTGACAGCACCAACGGCGGAGGAGGCAAGGGACCCCTGGAGCCTCTGGAGGGACATAGCCCTGCCCACGCCTTGATTTTGACCCAAAGGTACTGATTTTGGCTTTCTGGCCTCCAGAACTGTAAGGAAAATAAATGTCTGTTGTTTTCAAGTGCCAAGCTTGTGACAAATTTTCCCCAGAAACCCCAGGAAACTCATACAGTGTTTGTGGACTTCATCCCGTGGCTCCCAGCTCCCCTGCTCTGCCAGCTCTTCCAATACCTACAGAAGCACCCAGTGCTCCCAAGGGCTTTCTTCTCGCAGGCAAAGCAGAACACCCTGGTATCCTCTCCCAGTCCTCTGCGGAAAGACCCCAGTATCACCGCTATCACCGGGGATTCTCCTCCCAGGACGATGTGAGAAGAACCCACAAGGAGTGACCATCACCCCCGTGCTTGGCCCACTTACCTCTGTTCAAGCTGCTCAACTTTCCATGGACTTTCGGGGAAGCTTTGTCACCAGCCTGAACAGTCTGTACCTGCAACACTCATGCTGGGTTCTGGGAGGTGAGGGGAGGGACCAACTTGCTCACTAGGGGTGCCCCATGCTCAGCACAGGGCAGCTGGGCTCCCGCTTCCCAGGATTTCTGTCATCCCAACATATTTTAATCTGCCCATCCATATACTCCTGTCTCCCTTAAGGTGAGAAATTGCTGGTCTGCTTGGAAGACTCTGGCTGTCTCCGGGTTTCACTGGCAGGCACGGTCAGTCTCTTGAAAGGTGGTACATGTCACAGTCACAGTCTGCCCCACCTGCAGCCAGGTGGGTGGGCAAGCCTGCCATCCTGTCTATGGGTCTGCCGAGTGAGGGAACTCAGTGTCTGCTCCACCATCTTGGCCACTCTAGACTTGAGGGGGTGCCCTGTAGGGGTCTTATTCCAGGCCTCAACCCCTTGCGTTAGCTCATCCTTCCCAAGGAGCTGTGCACCGGGGGCTAAAAGGTGCTTGCTCAGCTGTTGAAAAGATCAACACTCATTTGGCAGTGAGAGTCCTTGCCAATGCGTTCTCCCAAGAGTTGTGTCTTTGGCAGGAACCTGAGGTTTGAGTGGTAGGATTCAGACCCACCCCGCCCCCCAACACACACACACACACACACACACACACACACACACACACACACACATTCTAAAAGACCACTAGGAGTGCAGGAAGAATGCACAGAGCAAATGCTCAGCCTATGGCAGCGGCTACAGCCATGACCTCTATTAATACGATTTCTTCCATCTTCCATAAATATTTGCAGAATTGAATGAATAAGTGACAATTGCAGCCACTAATGTGTTTCCTACTTCAGAGCTTGTTGGGTATGTAAGGGGCATATTTAGTCAATTTGCAGGGCAAGAGGAGGAAGAAGCGGCGTCAGTCTTGCCCAACAAAGACAAGGGAAGGGGAACTTCACCTTGGAGAGGGTCTGTGTTTCCAGTTCTATCTGGGCTTCCTGCTGGTTGTAGCTGTTGCCAATATGGCTTCAGGCAGGGGTTTCTGACCTTAGAAGAGGAGATACAATAACATGAGTTCCTCCCGATGGCTTTGGTGCCCTGTGAGTCTTCACGCGGTCATTGCACAGGGGTTTGCAGTAACTTGTTCCATCTACCTCATTCCTCTACATGGGTGAAGAAAGAAGGTGTAGCCACAGGCAACAGCCGGATCAACACTGGACCTTCTCCCAGAGTCTGGAAACTCCAACTCAAGAACTGATGCCAGCCACAACCAAGCCTAAGCTTGCCGTGCCCACCATATATTGTAGATTGACTCTCGGTGTCCACCTCTGTGGCTGGGTCAGCTCCCAGTATCATCCCCCCAGTCCTTGCTAACGATCCCAGAATGCCTAGGGGCTGAGTCCAAAAATTAGGACCCTAACGTGTCACTAGCTTCCAAAGAGTAATCGGCTGAGACGTCACAGGTCACTAGTTCTCTAAAGTTCCCAAAGTCCTGACTGAGTCATGCAAACCTTCCTACCCCAGTCAACCAGGACCCATGACTGAACCTTAATATGAATCATCTGGAGAGCTTGTTAAAATGCAGATTCTGATTTGGTGGGTCTGGGATGGGGCCTGAGACTCTGCATTTCTTACAAGCTCCCAGCTGCTGCTGGCCTGCAGACCGCACTCCAAGCAGGACAAATCTAGAGACGCCAAGTTCACTGCTTGAGTACTTACTATGCTGCAAATTGAGGTTGTTTTCTGCAAAGCATAAGCAAATCTCAACCACACATCTTTACTTTCCATTGTGTAGAATGCTATTTTCATGATTTTGTGGCCGTTTAGATTTTTGCATTTGTAACTCCGTTAGGAAATATCTCACCCCCGTTTTGCCTACAACGGAAAACAAATCTGAGTTTTCTCCAGGGGCCCATATTTGCCCTTGGCCCTCATTCTCTGTTGGGCTGTTGATTTTGGGTGGATTAAACAATGTCCCCTTCTGCAGACTCTAGAGCTTCTCTTCTGGAATCAATGTCAAAGCATCCTGATTCCACATTCCAGTGGAAGGCACTAAGGAATTGGTTGAGGCGATGACACTGCCTTGTGTTTGGGGGTGCGCCGATGTAGGGGATTCAAAATAGGGCTCAATGCTTTCGCATCCAACTCCACACCCTCCACACCTTGCCTTGGTGGGGATCATCACCCCCATTCTCCCAGCCTCCCACTGCTGGAGCCTGCCCCCCTCCATGGCCTCTGAGCATCTGTGGGGCGGAGATTGTGTTAGCCCATCTCTGTGACTCTGGTACCTGGCTCAATAGGTGTCTAATAAATGTATACCTAAAAAAGGGGCTTTTAATTTATCTCCCTGCATGGAAGGATAAAAGACCCACCCAAGGCCCCACAGCCAGTGACAGTGAAGGCAGATTCCTCAAAGCTATCCTGATCCAGCCCATAAACTCATGCAGAAGGAGACCCGGAGGCCATCTCATCCAGCCTAATGCGTTGATAAACTGAGGCCAGGCAGGGCCAGTGACTTGGCTGAGACTCTACAGCAAATTTGAGAATAGCTGGGCCTGGATTCTGGCTGAACTGACATGGGTCTCTGCCCACTCCTTTTGGGGATTCTATTTGTTTTTTCCACTAAAAAAATCAAGAGGCTGGATAATGAAGAAAATGCTCCAAGCTCTATGAAGAGAGATGGGGCCTGAGTCTGTGAGTTTTACTGTCTTCTGGGCTTGAGGCTCCCAACCCGAAACCCTCCATACATTTACTCTCTGAAATCTATGTAGTGCTGATCTCATATGTCTCAGTGGGAATGGTGAGACCCTGTGATTTTGTTTGTTTGGGTTTTTGTTTGTTTGTTTGAGGATGCAGTATGATACACTGGAAAGGGCACAGGCCAAACTTTAAAAAATGCGTATCTTTTGACCTAGAAATGCCATTTCTAGGAAGGTTTTATACAGAAACCCTGATACACACGCACAGAGATTTATGTACAAGGATACTTGATGCAGTTGTGTTGGAAACAAATGTCCATCGCCCTTAATGTTCTGAAATCCGTGAAAAGAATGGGGGAGAGCTCTCTCTGTGTAGCAACAAGGAGAGAGTTCTAGGGTCTACTATCAAGTGAAAAAAGCAAACCACAGAAAAGTATGTTTGGGGGACCCTGTTTATGACATAATAAAATTATGTATGTATATATAAATTTATAGGAAAGATCAGAAAGGCTACACAAAACTGTGAGCAGCGGTTCCTCTGCAGAGCACGTAGATGATAAGGAGTATGGAGAAGGGTGAAGAGGAGCTTCTGATTTTAATTTTATATATCTTTCTGTTTGAATTCTAAACAAAAATTTATTCTTCTTCTTCTAAACAAAGAATTAATTAATACAGAAGATTGTATTAATATTAATACAATATTACTCCTGTGATTTAAAAAAATACACAGAGAGAAGCCAACGAACAAGGCCTTTGGCATCACTCCAACCTATGTTTGATCCTTGTATTTGTTATCTACTGCTGTGTAACAAACCATCCTCAAACCCAGGGGCATAAACTCACCCAGATTCATGACCTCACAGTTTCTCTGGGTGAAGAATCTGGCATGACTTAGTTGGGTTGTCTGGTTTGGGCTCTGTCACACAGGCTGGAATCAAGATGTGAGCTGGGGCTGTGGCCGCATCTTCAGGCTCCACTGCAGGTGGGTGCTCTTCCAAGGTCACTTACATGGTCATTGGCAGGATTCACTTTCTTGAGGGCTGTTGGCCAGAGGCTATGCTCAGCTCCTCGCCACGTGGACCACTCCATAGGGCAGCTCACTATGTGGCAGCTGGCTTCCCTCAGAGCAACTGAGAGAGTGAGGGAAAGTGAGGAAGGTGAAGCCAGGCTCTGTAACTGAATCTCGGAAATGAGCTCCCCTCACGTTTGCCATATTCTATTCAGAGCAGAGTGTCACCGGGTCCCACCCACACTCACAGGGAGGGGATTGCACTAGGAGGTTGGGGTCATTGAGAGCCAACATGGAGGTTGCCCACCACAGTCCCAATCTTTCCTATTCACTGTTCACAAGCTGTGTGACGTTGGGCAGGTCACTTAAAATCTCCAGGCTCTAGTTCCTCCATCTGTGACATGGGCTCCTAGCAGCTGTCTCACAGGAGGATAAGATATGGTAACATGTGCAAAATGGTCAGTCACAGTGCTTTCACCCAGCAAGCCCTGGTCTTCTCTGACCCAGCCAGGGAAGAACTGTGGGTTAAACGTTTCTCGTGATTGTCTTTACAAGTTAGAAATCTTTCCACGCAGACTCTGCTTCTCCGGAAACTCACTCTCAGGGAACTCTCTAGATAAAATGACGTTTATGTCCAGGATCCTGGAATAAAGAGTTCTCTATTTCAAGGCTGCCAACACATGGTGAAGAGGCAGGGTCAGGTGCAGTGTTAATAATTGCTTTGTGGGCATGAAGGGGCCATAGATTACAGAACACTTGGAGAAAATGGGGCTTTTACAGTGGGTCTCAGTCATTAGCAAAATTTCACATTCAAAGTTAGTCAGGAAAGGTAATTAGTGTCAAGGAGTGATTGCAGCCGCATCGTTAACATGACGGATGCTGGTGGGCTCATATGCTAATGACTTATGGACTCTTCGCTTGGGTGAGGATCAGAGCAATTTGGTGGTCAGCAGAGAGTCTGAGAATCAGTCACCACGATAGTCAGTAATTTATCATTTCTATTTAAAGTCTGGAGTCTGCATCAGCTGAAACAGAAGGGAGCCCTGATGGTGGAAGGTTGGCATCCAACAAAATCCTGAGCCCTGGCTGCGTCTATGTAAGACACATCCATTTTCTTTGCGGTCCAGGGCAAACAGGAAAGTTGTTTGCAGGATCAGCCTCTGAGTCCATCTTGGGGTGGAAACAGTCTGTGCTGCTGGCTGCAGGGAGATCAGGATTGGGATGGTAAACTAGATTTAGCTTTACAAGTTCATCTCTGGTGATCAGAAAAATGGCTCCTACTGTTCAGTGATACCCAAATTACATCAGTAACTGCGAGGTGGGAGGGGATTGGATCCCTCTCATTGGGAGAGCACTGGCTCCGGGATCCCAGGTACCTTTAAGGACATGCAGTTAACGAGTGGCAGAGCCAGAAGTTCTGACCTGGGTCGTGCAGTCTTTGCTCAGCGTGAATAATATCGAGAAAACAATAATAGTAACAGCAACAGCTAATAGTTCTTGCGAGCTTACTGTGTGTCCGGTGCTTGCTGAGCGTTTTACACTGTTATATCAGTTTGCTCTTTGTAGATAGTAGCTGAGAGAGGTTGAGTAAGTTACTCAAGGTCACACAGCAAGCAATTACAAGGCTGGTCTTCAAACGCAGATCCTGGTCTCCTAAGTACGGTGCTACATTGAGCTGCTGCGCGCAGGAAATGGACGCTAAATTCTTACTACTTCGGCCATCTCATCTATAAAATGGGAATAATGTGCTCCACACACAATTTCAGGAACAAGTTGCTCGGCAAGCTGTTACGCAGGGTGCCAAAAGCCTGAAGGTAACTGTGATCTGATCGTTACAACACGTGCTCACATGGCAGGCACCTACAGATGCCCATCTCCACCCCTCCCTTCCCAAATCCATGGAGGCACCAAGTCCTGCCAGCCGTTCTTGACAGCCCCCTGTGTCCGCACACCCACTTCACATTCGTACCCCGTTTGGTCTATAGATGATGCCACACTGGTTTTCTGCCACACTGACATGTGTCTGTGGGTCTCCTCTTCCAAAACTTGCAGTGGCACCGCATTTCTCCTAGGATTAAATGTGGCCGTCCCAGAGCGGCGTGCGAGGCCCCGTCCCGCTACTTCATCTGCCTCCAATCCGTCTCCAGGGCTGCGCTCTCCTGCGCGTGCCCACTGCCTGCCCAGATCCCTCCTGCTCCACCAGGGCGCTCATTGCCCTCCCCGTGACCGTGACAGTAGGTGCTCCGCTCCGCATGACTCCACTGGCATCCCCAGCTTCAGGTTCCCAGGAAAGCTTACCTATCTTTGCCCGTTCCCACCCCCCAAGCAGGGGATCATCATTCTTCTTTCCATTCTCAAGGTTGGGGCTGCTCAAATGCACACTGACCTCATGTTAGTGCCCAGGAAGGCCCAGATGGATGGCCGAGGTTAGAGACAGAGTCTGGACTGGAGAGAGGATGAGCTCGCTGTGCATGGATCTAACCTCCCAGTTCAACCTAGTGACCACATGGTCCAGACTTAGAGCCTTTCCTTCATCTTCTCTGTTTCTCATATCATCTGTCAGCCTACAAATTTGCATTTTTGTTTCAAAAGTGAAATCACCAAACTTCCACTCTGGGATGTCAAGCTTGCAGAGAAAGAGAAGCCTCTGAAATCACATATACAAATTTAGGGAGAGGGCTCCTAGCTTTCATAAGTGCTCCGAGAAGTCAATGATCCAACAAGACATTCCCTGGCCGACGTGAGCTGCTGGAGGTGAGACTTTGTGATCCCCAGAGTTACCCTTCCCCAGAGTTCTGAGATTGAAGACTAGAGGGAGCACACGGTAGCTAGTAAGCATGCCTTGACTGAAGGGCAAAGAAGAATTGACAAACCCCACAATCACAGCAGATTATAACATGCTTCTCTCAGCAACTGATAGAGCAAGCAAATAAAAAAAAATAGCAAGCTTGCAGAAAAGTTGAACCACGCAGTGAACAGATTGATCTAACAGCAAATACAGAGCCCCGCTACTTGCCAATTAGAAAATACATACTTTTCCAAGCACGTGATTTACCCAAACTGATCATATTGAGCCCCAGAATACATCTCAACAGATACCGAACCATTATATCATAGAGAAATTACGTTCTCTGACCACAAGTAATAAAATTAAAGACCAAAACGTTCCATACACTTTGAAATAATAAGTGTTAATGGATAATTCATATGTCAAAGAAGAAATTATAATGGAAATTATGAAACTGAACAATAATGAAAACACTATGTGTATCAGCCAGGATAGGCTAGGTTATGCTGAGATAACAAACAAGCCCCAAGTCTTGGTGGTTTACACACCTAAGGTTTGTTTCTCCCTTCTGTTACATGTCTGTCCTTGGCCAGGAAGACATTCTGTTTCACATCCTCTTCACTCAGAGCTGAGGCTGTTGGAGAATCAAACGTCTGGAACGTCACCAGTCCCTGTGGCTTGGGGAGGAGAGCCCTGGAGGGTCTCGAATCAGCAATAAGCGCTTCCACCTAAGAGTAGCACTGGTCACTTACCCTCACATTTCTGCGTGGCCAGGCTACATTTGAAGGGGGTGAAGAAATAAAATCCTCTTGCGGGTGGGAAGGCACCGGGTACCAGCGAGTGGCAGCAATGGCTGTCACAACCCATCAGAACATGGGATTCGACTAAAGCAATGGTTTGAGAGAAGTATGTGGCCTTAAATGCAAAACAACTAAAAATAAATGATCTAGGAGTCCAACTCAAGAGAGGAGAAGAATAACAAAGCAGAGTAACTCCAAAGAACGTAGAAGGAAATGATGAATGATGGGCAGAAATGAATGAAATAGAAAACAAAGAAATAATCCAAAGGGACAACAAAACCCAAAGCTGATTTGTCAAAAAAACAAAACCAAAAACCAAAACCCAACAACCTAAGAAAATAGAGAAACGTATGGCAAGATGCAGTAATTTAAAAAGAGAAAGAAAACACCAATAAACAATATAAGGACTTTCCTGTCAAAATGTCAGAAAGTTTCAGCTTGTTGACAATGGCAGCTAAGAGTTTGTTTCCTGTGGGTCAGAAAGAGACACACGAGGTCTTTGTGAGGTGGGGGAGTGGAAGCAGACTTGCTGCTTAAAAATGGGGAATGGGGGCTTCCCTGGTGGCACAGTGGTTGAGGGTCCACCTGCCGATGCGGGGGACGCGGGTTCGTGCCCAGGTCCGGGAGGATCCCACATGCCGCGGAGCAGCTGGGCCCGTGAGCCATGGCCGCTGAGCCTGCACATCTGGAGCCTGTGCTCCGTAGCAGGAGAGGCCACAGCAGTGAGAGGCCCGCGTACCGCAAAAAAAAAAAAAAAAAAAAAAATGGGGAATGGGTTGGGTTTCCCAGCTTGTAAGGGGAGGCTGGGGGGAAAACCCTGCAGCCAGCTTGCTGCCTGGGCTTTGGTTTTGTAAGAAGCTGTGGGCCTCGGGAAGTGAAAGTTAACATTAATTGAGGCTCTAGAATGTTCTGGGCACTGTAATAGAAACTCATTTATTCCTTCTCACGACCCCAGGGCTAGGTACAGGTATTATCCCTTTATTATACATGAGAAAACTGAGGTCCAGGGAGTTTAAACAATTTCCCCAAGGTCACGTGACTAGTAAGTGGCAGAGCCAGCTTCAAGCACAGGAACTGGACCCTGGGACCCACACGCTCAGCTATGCCATGTTCGTGGCCTCCTGTGTTGAGAATGAACCCAGCTGCGCATTGATCCAGAGGTGATCCAGGCTCACCCTGAAACAGGAGCCTTAGGGGTCTCCACCCCAGCATCATATGTCTTTTGACTTTACTTGTGGTGGTTCTGTCATGCAAAAGGGTTTCATTTTAATGCGCTCAAGTATGACAGTCATTTTCCTCACTGCTTCTGGTTAAGAAATTTTTTCCATACCCAGGTTAGATAGGCCTTCATACCCACATTTTCCTCTAGTACCTTAGGGTTTCAGTTTTTATATTGAAACGTCTGATCCCTTTTGGATTTTACCCCAATGGGTGGTGTGAGCTCCAGGTTTGACTTTTTCCACATGGCGATCCAATTATCTCAACACCACTTTTTTCAAAAAGAAAAAAAAATCTTTCCACACAAATTTGTGAAGCTGCCTTTTCTCATATAGTAACTTTCCAGATGCAGTTGGATCTATTTCTGGGTTTTCTTTTGGTCCCCTCGGTCTATCTGTTTATTCCTGTGCCAACACCAGACTCCTAATTACAGGCGTTACAGTATGTGTTAATGGTGGGTACCTCTGCCCCCCATATGGCTTTGCTTTTTCTGGATTCTTCTGGCTAGGCTTGCTTTTTTGTTCTTGAGTATAAACTTTTTAATCAACTTGCTCAGCTCCGGAAAAAGCCTGGTGGTCTTTTTAAAATTGGAAGTACATTAAATCTGTAAATTAACTGAGACAGAATGGCCATCTTTATGATAATGAGTCTCTTTCGTCAAGAGCATGGTATGCCTCTTTGTCCAAAATAAAATTTTGAGGAAAAAAGTAAGTTTCAAGAGGATACATCCAGAATGCTTACTATTTAAATGAACTTTAAAAAACAAACAGAACAATATGGATTCATACATTTGTAGCAAATAGACTAAAATAAGGATGTGAACGACTCATGGCATTTCAGGGCAGAGGTTATTCCTGGGGAAGGGGGAAGAATGAAATGAGTGGCTTTAACTGGTTTTAAGTCATTTCAGAGAGAAAGAGAGAGAGAAAGAGAGGGAGAGCTGAATTACGGCAAATGTTTGATCTTGGTGGCAGAGAAGTAGTTGTTATATTACTTTTCTATACTTTTCTATACGTTTGAAGTGTTTCATAATTAAAAACAAAAGAAAAGAGAGCTGTTCCACTGCTTAAGGGTACTCCCCAGAAAGTAGCACATTTCAATTTCTTTTTATGTGGCTCTGGAGTAGTGTCCACTGGCTGGGCTTCTGTCAGGGGAAGCCTGTACTTCTTTCTGTGGAAAAGAATTCTATTAAAGACTTTGCAGCTATCTCGGCAGCTGCAGTGGAAAGATTTCCTTTCTTTAAATGGGCATCCTTGGCCGTTCCGAAGCAGACACGAGGTGGTGTGAAATTTGGAGTTGAATGAAGTCTTCCCGCAGTCACCTGGATTTGTGACAGGGTTTCACAGTATTAAAAATCTGTTTCTCAATATGCTGTAAACATCTCATTTTCTTACTCTCCATCCGTCCACAAGGTTTAAAATCACCAGGAAAAAAGGAAAAAAAAGTTCAACAAATTCCAAATGGAAGAGGGAATCATTTCCCCTCCCAACTATACAATGGTCTGAAAACGACCTTATTTAGAACAGCTGACAGGAAATTGTATTTTCATAAATGGATTTATTGTGCAGTCCTCATACCTCCCGTTTCAGTAGGACTTAAGAAAACAGTTTCAAAATTGAGTGATTGAGTTGGTTCATTCAGAACAATTTTCCTCCATGAGGAAAAGTTTTCATTACTGAAAGTGGCCCAAATCGACGCAGTCGGGTTTTTCCGAATCCATCACCTCACAGCAAAGGCACTTGAGGAGGCCTGTGTTTGGTTGCTGCCTGTATCTCCATTCCGAGGAGAGGTGTTTGTTTTCTGAGGCGGGCTTCATGGGAGCCCCGCCACTGGACATCATTCCTTCATTTCTGTTCTCGGCAGTGGGCTTGCATATGTTACAATTGCCTCCTTGGGCCAACACAAGATTTCCAGAGAAATGAGCATTGTGTCAAACACCCATCCTATGTGAGGAGAAACAGAGACAGGCAGGTAGGCCTGGCAGCCGCACTTCATCTCCACAGAACTGGGGGGGAAAGGGAGGGTCCCGCGGTGCCACCTCTGCTTCCAGAGACTCAAGGAACCAAAGAGGCCAGGACAATGTCTCCTGGCCAGTCTCCTCCTCCTGTCTCTGCTCTTCCTCTAGGAAAGTCACCACCAGCATCCTTTCCAAAAAGCCTTTGGTTGCTGGTGAGGTTAATTCTGAGAAAGAACTGCTAGTAAATATGAGGTGACCCTTTGTGGGAAACGCCAAGCCAAGCTGCGGCTCCTAAAACAGGCCTTGAGAGACTCCGTAGTATCTCAGGAAGAGAGCACTTTGATGTAAACTTCTATAAGTGGCTCTTCCTGGTCTGGGAAAGGAGAACGGGAAGAGGGCTCTCAATGTGAAAATTAGCCAGAAAAGATTTCCTGAGGAAAATATTTGCCCTTGATAAATTTGGTCATTGAAATCGTGAACATCAAGGAACGGCGGGGAGGGAAAGAAAACTGGTTTCCTGTTTTATTTTTGGTCTTTCTGTTGGATTGACCCGTGAATGCTCAGTTTTGAGTGGGTGGAGGGACGGAAGGCCCCAGGTGTTTGGAGAGCGATGGGGAATGGTCCTTAGGAAGGAAGGACATGGGCTGCGACTCAAGGAGTCCAAATGGTGATTCTTCATCTTTGTCCCCAAACCTTCTCATCCTGCCGTTTCCTCTTGCTGTTCATCGACCCACCATTCTCCCAGGAACCCAGGCTGCAAACATGGTGATACCTCTAGCTCCTCCCATTTCTTGGCCATCCACTGCTGTCAATGGTCAAATCATGTGATTCTACCTCAAAATGCCTCTTCCATCTGCCCCTCATAGACCTCTGGCCATGGATGCCAATGACCATCCAGTGAAACTTCCTGACTTCCGGTCTGGTCTCCTTGGCCTCTACGATTTGGTAAAAGGCCTAGCTCGAGCTTCCCGCACACAACAGTGATTCTGTTATTCTGCTCAAGAACTTTCAAATGGTCCCCCGTGTCTGCAGCATAAAGTCCAACTGACATTCAAGCTTCTCCCGGGTCTCACTCCTCTCCTGCAGTTTCTCATGTCCATCTGGATCGCCAGGCTCCAGCTGTCCTGGCCTGTTTGGTTCCTTGAGTCTTGTAAGATCATCCCAAACACAGGACCATATACCATTTTCTTTACCTGGAACCCAACTTCCCCTCTTTGCTCATGGCTGACTCTTCATCCTTCAGACCTCGGCTTAAATATCACCCTCTCAGAGAGAACTTTTGTGAGCATCTAATCAGTAATCCTGTTGTGGCACCTCTGAGCACAACATCCTTCTAAGCAATGATAATTTATACTTATTTATTTACTGTTTTGTTTACTTGTTTATTATCTGTTTGCTCAATAAATGATAAACCCCAAGGGGTGGGAAATATGTCTTTCTTATTCACCCACAAATTTTTTTTTTTTTTTTTGCGGTACGCGGGCATCTCACTGCTGTGGCCTCTCCCGTTGCGGAGCACAGGCTCCGGACGCGCAGGCTCAGTGGCCATGGCTTAGGGGCCCAGCCGCTCCACGGCATGTGGGATCCTCCCGGACCGGGGCACGAACCCGTGTCCCCTGCATCGGCAGGCGGACTCTCAGCCACTGCGCCACCAGGGAAGCCCACAATTTGGAGGCTTTTGATGCACGCTTCCATCCTGCTTTCCAGAAAAGTGTCCAACTTTACACTCTACTAGCAGTGTGTGCTTTGAACACCTTCTCACATATTTGTCAGCACTGAATATTATTTTTAAAATATTTGCCCGTTTATGGGACTTCCTTGGTGGTCCAGTGGTAAAGAATCCGCCTTACAATGCAGGGGACACGGGTTCCATCCCTGGTCAGGGAACTAAGATCCTGCATGCTGCGGGTGCCACAACTGCTGAGCTCCTGCGTCTCAGCTAGAGCCTGCGTGCCGCAAACTACAGAGCCCACGCACTCTGGAACCCACACGCCACAACTAGAGAGAGAAAACCCGCACACCACAACTAGAGAGAAGCCCGCGCACCACAACGAAAGATCCCGCCTGCCTCAACGAAAATCCCGCGAGCCGCAGTTAAGACCCGAGGCAGCCAAAAATAAAAACAAACAAACAACCCCCCCCCAATTTGCCAGTTTAAAGATGAAAATAGTCTATTTGATCACTAATGGAGTTGAATGATTTCTCACATTTTCTGTTTCCATGAATTTTCTTTCCTTTGCTCATCTTCCTTTGGGGTTAAGAGTTGCTCCTACACGTTTCTGTGAGATTTGCTCGCTTTTCTGTTGGTGGTGCTAGAGGATCAAGCTTCTGCTCACCCCAGGCACTTTGCACAGACACGTAGCAGAGGTTCCTTTTCTCTGTTTCAAATGTGGTTTATATTCGCAACTCTTTAGAAACCTCTGAGTTGTCTGTGTCTCCCTGACCTCTAAGTCCGTTTGCCAAAAACAAAAATCCCTCAGACAGTTGTTTGACATGACTGATTAGACTTTGCATGTCTCACCTGGGGTTCTGGTATTGTGTAGGCAGAGACTGGGGCTTCCTGGTCAAGTTAAAGAGCTCTGAAAACCGTTGTCTTTTCTGCGTTGTTTCATTTTTTTCATTAGAATGTCCAGCTTATTATTTATTTATTTTTTTATGTAGCTGACAAGATACAGTGGTTCCTCGGAATCAGGGAATGTGTTTGAGCCAAAGCAAATATGAAGTGGGCACTGCATTTTTGCACACGGCTCTGGGTAAGGGGTTTGCAGGTGCCTCAGAAATTGTCTCAGCTTAGGCCATAGGCATGCAAATGTTTCAATAGTGGTTTCCTAATCCACTATTAGGGTTAGGCACCTGTGTGAACCTATTATTGACTCAGGGACGCGTGGAAGGGTCTGTACTTGGCCCATTCATTCACTCAGCAAATATTCAGGATTTGGGAATTCAAAGGAAGACCAGAAAGGCAAGGCCCCTGCCCTCATAGACTCTAAGATTCAGTGGAAGAGACAGATAATTAAGAAGTAACCCATAAACAGGGTGCTAGGCAGAGAACAAGGGTGGGCTATGCTTTAGATGAAGGGTTTGGAAAGAACGCTGCCTCTTTAGCCAACTGCCAAGAGTACCAAAGAAACCATCAGGTAGGAGTATCTCTTGGTTGAAGAACTGTGAGGCCTCCACCCAGGAAAGAAATTGTTTGTTGCCCACCAGTACCCATTCCCTCCTTTCTTAATACTAGAATCCCTGCATTTTACCTGGGCACAAATACTGCCCGGGGGAAAACTGGCCCTATGACTTAAGTTCTGGCCTGTGGGAGAGAAGCAGAAGTGATGTGTGCAACGTCTGCTAGCTATTGCTGATGGAAGAGGGTGTACCCTTCTTCTTCCCCTCTTCCTTCCTTCTGGACAAAAGGAGACATAATGGTTGGAGCTCAGGCAGCCATCTTGGACCAAGAGGTAGACATCTCATGCTGACGATGGCAGAGTAACAAGAGAGAAGGAGCCTGGGCCACTGACCTTGTAGAGTGTCATGATGGATCTAGTTGTCCATCTCTGACCTTATTTACTTATGAGACATAAAAGTCTATCTTGTTTAAACTATTGTACTCCTAACTGACATAAGCCCTGTGGAGTCATCCTCTCGAGGGCAGGGTCTTTGACTTATTTTGTATTTACCTCCCCAAAGCTTCATGTGGTGTGGGACACTGAGGGATGCTGCTGGGGGATCCACTCACATTGCTGGCAAGGCAGTGCCAGCTGTTGGCAGGAAGCTTCAGTCCTTCGCTATATGGACGTCTCCATAGGGCTGCTTGAATGTCCTTACGATGTGGTGGCTGGCTTCTCCCAGAGAGCGTGATCCAAGGAAAAGCAAGGCAGAAGCACGATGCGTTCTCTGACATGGTCTCAGAAGTCCTCCTCTGCCGTTTTCATAATGCCTATTCCACACGATTCAGAGTGGGAGGGAACTGCACAGGGCGTCACTACCAGGAGGCTAGACTCACCGGAGGCCGTCTTGGATCAGGGGACTCCGCCCCACTCCATCCTCCAGACCCTTCCTCATCCCAAGGGAGGTACCTCACGGTTCTCTTTTCACCCCCATGCAAAGAGAGTCTAAGCTGGAGGTGCTACCTAGCGACCTCATGTTCTCTTAGGTCAGTGGGATGGAGATATTTTTTGACAAGAGACCACCCTGGAGCTTATCAGATGGAAGAAGCCACTTATGCCTTAAAAATGAGTGGTTAGTGCCCAAATCTCCCTTTCTGCAGGGAGCTGAACATAGAGTTCAGGGACCAGATCTCATTGGGGGAGGGAACAAAAAAGATTATAGCATTTGAGCTGAGCAATTAGGTTAATTAATGAGAAAAAAAAGATTCTGCCAACAACTGGGCTGGAGAAAGATGCTCTTCCTTCCAGCCAGTGCCTGTCTATAGCTGAGCCTATCAGGGGCCAGGAAGTCAGCCGCTAGTCAGGGGCCAGACTAATAAAAGTGACATATAGCCGCTGGCTTTCAGCTGTGGGATCAGTGGTGTGCTGGAGCAAACCCGTACTGCCTCGTGAGAGCCACTGTCAAGTTTCAGGAACTTTGAGAGCTGACTATTGAGCAGCGGTCATTATTAAGAATTAATTAAATTAAATTAAATTAAATTAAATTAAATTAAAAACATGATTAAATTCTATTTAAAGGTAATAATAGTCAAAACATCATCTGCTAATTATTTTACTCTGATCTATGCATTTGAGGTTATTTACGTCTCTTGTATCTGCATGTGAAATTACCATGTAATGGTGAGCTACTAGCATCTCTTCCCAGCCCTGTTCCAGGGACCTCATGCTGGTACCTTGAGGTTGGCCATGGTGGGAGTATTTACGCCGGAGAAGTCGGCAAATGCTACAAATCAATGACCCTCCAGCCAGTGGGTTGTTATGCACTTGCCAGCACCCCACTGTGAGGGACTTGACCTGGAAGGGTCGTCCGGTCTTGAGGGTGGTGGTGTCCAAGGAAGAGTGCACTTGGGGGGCGGTAACATCTCTTGGGCTCTGGTCCCTGATCCACTCTGACCTTCGGGTGGCGAGTGAGCGTGCTCTGCTCTCTGGACCAGGAGCAGGTGGCCTTTGGGTTCCCTTCTGGCCCCAGAATCTTCACAAGAGCCATAATTTTAAGAGACTTAACGGTGCCCCTTTAACATGCCCCAGATGTCAGTCATCAGAGATTTTCTCTTTCACGGAGGGTTATTAATTCTGGGCCCAGGCAGCACTGAGGGTGTGAAGGTGATCTCCTGGTAGACTTTGAAGGAGTCCAGGAAAGGAAAATGAGCTGAATCTGATCAAAAGGCTAAGACATTCCTGCATATTGACAGATACCGTAGAAAAAGGAAAACCCCGGAAGCTTTCATGGAAACCGATGACTAACTTCAGAACCAACTAGTCTCTTTGCTGCTCCCAGCCCTTCACGGCCACCCCAGTTCATCTAACTGGAAGACTGGACAACACCAGGAAAGGAGCTGTTAATCCATCGCCCACTACGGGATTTTCCCTTCTGTCTTTGATGCCGCAGACCGTTAAAAGGGGATATTACGTGAATCACGGTCCATTTCCTGGATGTTCAGAGTGTGGCAGCAGGTCTGGGACGGCAGCATTTTGCGAGCCGCGCTCTGATTCCCCAGAGCCATAGATCAGGCCGGGATGGGGTGCGGGGTGGAGGGTAGGGGGAACACGGCTGAGTGCAGGGTCAGCTTGTGGGGTTTGGGGCAGTCCTGCACCCCCTTAGAGCTCCAACCGCCCTTCAAGACTTGCTGGGGCCCAGGCAGGGAGTGGGGATGTGGAATCCAGGAGCCATCTGGCTTTCCCTTAGGTGAGAGTTTGTAGGGTCATTCACGCTGGAAGGAACTCCGGAGATCCCATTTTACAGATGAGGACACCGAGGTTCACACCAGAGTCCCAAGGGTAAAACCAGGGCCCAATCCTGTGGACCCCTGGTCCAGGAGGAATGGCATCTGGTCTGCTGTGCAGAAAACAAGGCTGAAACTCTGTTAGTTACTAGGCCTGAATCGGCCGGCTCCTTTCCCAAAGGGTTCCAGAAGGCCAAGCCAACAGCACCCAGAGCTGTTTGTGCAACCTCTAATCCTTTCAATCAAAGTTGCCAGCTCCACCTGGAAAGCCTGGGAAGCAATGCCGGAATTAGGGGATGGAGAGAGACCTTGTCACTGTCACCGAGGGCAGCTCCAGGCCCACGTGCAGGGAGGTAGGGGGTGCAGCCTTTGTGGGAATTGCTGCTGGGGAGTGGAGGCTGAGGCCCATCTGTGCAGCAGCGATGAACCTTGCTCTGGTGGCAGCGACTGGCGAGTTGGAAATCAATCACCTCCTGGGCTGAGTGTAGCCCACACTGCTTGCTTATAGCCCGTCACTCGGTGCCGCCCTTGCTCCCCTCCCCTGGGCCATTGCCCTGGTCCCTGCACCCCCATCCATGGCCAGGAGTCACCCCACCTCCTCTCCAGCTGCCACGGTTGCTCCCCGTGTGCCACCCTCCTGCGCTCAGATTTCTTTCTAAACACAGTCTGCTGCATCCGGTCACTAGTCCACTGACAATCCTCACGGGCTCCTGGGGCCCACAGCCACGTTTACCAACTTACCAGGCCTAGTTGGTCTGGGAAGATTCGACCCGGCTCACCTCTCCTGAATTACTCTCGTGGCCCTTCCTCAGAGGCTACTCAGTCGGAAATTCTCGCCCTTCCTTGGATGTATCAGGTTCCCTCACTCCTGGGCCCTTTTCTCTGCTGTCCCCTCTGCTTAGAATATTCTTCCCCATCTCTTTACTGGACTAATGAAAGACCTAGTTTTCTGTTTCTATAGCCTCAGCCTCCTCCGTTACCGTCTCTCATGACTGTCTGCAGCGTTTGGGGTTGCTTTGAGCTGCTTTCTGCTCTACACTGTGAACAACATGGAAGCAGAGGCTACTTCTGTCCTGGCAACTGCTGCGAATAAATGCCCAGCCCAGCGCTTGGCACAGGGCAGCTGCTCAGCTGAACCGACTTCCACCAGTGGGCAAAAGCTACAGGGGATGGACCTTTCTAGAACTTTCCAGAGATGCCACACACTGCTCTGGAAGGTAGTGAGTTTTCGGTCGCGGGGGGTATACTAGTAGGAGTTACACACTCCCTGGCAAGTTTACACATTACAGTGGGGATGGGATTGGATGGCTAGTTAGAATGTGAAGATTCTAGAATTTCCCTCATGTGCCAATCTGGAGGCTGAGGAAACGGGGGATGGGTGGTGGCACACGTAGACTTGTTTGCGGATGAGATATAGAGTGAGGACAGAATTAATTGGCCTGGGAAAGGCGGCCAGGGAGGAGGTTGGCGTCAGAGAAGAGAGACGTGGGTGGCCACTTACCTCCACGGGACGTGCCCGATGGCTCCATTTACTGATGTGTCTGGTGCTGTGCTCAGAGCTTCACGCTACTGTGCTCATAAGTCCTGATGGCGGCCCGGCGAGAAAGGCTCTGTTATTATCCTCTTTTCATCGACAAAGAACAGAGGCTGAACTGGTTCCCCACGTCGTCCAGCTGGTAGGTGGTGGAGCTGGGACGTGATGGCGGCCATCTGCGTGCAGAACCTGGGCTCTTAGCTAAGATATCCCACTACCTTCCTGCACATGGGAAACGCCTCTGTTGCTTTATCTGCTCTGCTGAGATCTCCCTTCCTTCGCGGCCCTGCCCGCAATTGGCTGTGCTGTTTCATGAGCCCTCCCTGTCCTGTCATGACCCTGGGCCTCACCTTGGGTGAAGGGGGTCATTCTCTCTTCTTAGCACCCGTTACTGATTGCATCAACCTCACCAGTATCTCTGCTTCCCCAGAGGTGGCTGTGGTCTGTGCCCTGCTGTCACTCCCAGCCCGGTGCCCACCACCAGGCTATGCCTTCCTTCCTGTGTGAACCCAAGTGATGTCAGTGAGAGGTGGGAGGGTGGGGTGGGGTTCGGGGACTGATCTCCCTTTAGCCCAAAGAGTAACTTCCTGATTAGAGTCCAAGAAGGAAAAGAATGTTTTCCCCCAAGTCCTGCTCGAAAACTACTCTTAGTAAGCATATCCACGATTATAAAAGAAAACACACCGGCATAGTCACTCTGGGCTGGGCACTTTTGTATGCAGTATCTCTCATTACCTTCACATCAGCCCATGAGGTAGGTTCCCTGTCTCATACCTTATAATCCCCAGTTTACAGATGACAAAATTGAGACCAAAAAGGTGAGGGTTCCCCCGCGTCAGAGCCAGCATGCAAATCCGGGTCCTTTCCACTCCCAGACTTGTACTCTGAACACCCTCGGTCAGCTGCGTTCTAGAAGAAGGCTGTTATAGCTACAGTGGACCTCACCATGAGCGACCCCAACAAACGTCAGGGCTGAGCAGACAGCCACTTGGAGGCCCCATGCAGCTGCGTCCTCTTCTGTAGTACACCGCGCTGGAGGCAGCTGCTCAGAAAACTGAAAGGTGTTGAAGGCCCAAGTTGGGTGACCATTTTGATGTTGGTCAGTGGTTTTATGATGTGGGCATACTGGGCTAAAGCAAAAAGGCCTTTTGTCAGAGCTGTCTGCAGGGAGAGGGAAACAAGCCATAAGATACAGCTGGCACCAAGGAAGGGGCTGAAACCCTGCCATTACCCCACATGGGATCCCCCTTAGTGGCACGACCCCTCCAGCCCTCCTGGATGCGGGAGCTTTTGTGTGGGCTCCCCCACTGCCGGCTGTCTCCCTGGGAGCCTTAGACTCAACCAGGAAAGGAGGAATTTGCCCTCTAACCTAGAGCTCCCTTTTCTCAGGGACCCTGCTGCTCGGGTTTTATTTTTAATAAGAATGCAAGATTATGGAATCAATGAAATGGATGTTAGTTAGTTAAAGAGCAGCCCGAGTTGTGCAGGGAGATCTGGGAGGCTCCTCAGAGGACAGGTGCGGCGGGGAGATGGGTTGGCAGATGCCATGCCCCGATGGCATCTCCTCACATGCTTTGAGCCTGGCTGTCTCAGGGCCACCCCGAGACCAGAAGCCCAGAAGTCCAGAAGCCCAGTGGGGCAAGGGGCCTGAGGGAGCCCAGAGGCCTGGCCTCGACCTGCCCAGCCTCGCCCGCTGCACCCACTCCCACCCCAGCTTCTGAGACAAGCTGCAGTCGTTGGCATACAGTTCCACCCTATTGTCCTAAATCAAAAACCGAAATGAAGGGCTTCCCTGGTGGCGCAGTGGTTAAGAATCCGCCTGCCAATGCAGGGGACACGGGTTCAAGCCCTGGTCCGGGAAGATCCCATGTGCTGTGGATCTTAGTTGCGGAGCAACTAAGCCCATGCGCCACAACTACTGAGCCTGCACTCTAGAACCCGCGAGCCACAGCTACTGAGCCCGTGTGCCACAACTACTGAGCCTGCACGCCTAGAGCCCGTGCTCCTCGACGAGAGAAGCCACTGCAATGAGAAGCCCGCGCACTGCAACGAAGACCTGATGCAGCCAAAAATAAATAAATTAAATAAATAAATTAAAAAAAAAAACAACCAAAACCAAAATGAAGAATGAGGCACTGGCAGAAAGAGAGGAGGCTCTGTTTGTTGAGTGTCTGCTGGCACCAGGAACTGTGTTAGGTACTTTATCATTTCATTCAATTTCTTTGGTTTCCGTCGGGACACATATTAAGGGAAATGAATATGAAGCATTGGGTCCCTGCCCTGGACCAAGGCACAGTCACACATGTTGTTTCATTTCTCCATCACAACAGCTTCCTGTGGTCAGAGACACAAACTCAGACTCAGGGAGGTCAAATCCCCAGAGCCAATACCTGGCAGAGCAACAGTTCCCACATGGCTGCCTCCAAAATCCACACTGTCAAACCTCTGTCTTGGCTGGGTTCCCCCCCCGTGCTGTTGGGACAGGCCCCGGCTTAGGAGTGAAGCCCCTGTGAGTGGGGCCCAGGGAAGGAGAGTGAGCATATCTGGTGCCTCAGGGAACAGATAGAGACCAGACAGTTTGGCCAGCTTCTAGGGGTGGAGAAGGGGTCTCCAGACTCCAGGGGAGAGAAGGCAGAACCCAGTGTCCTCATGGCTACAGGCTCTCTCACCTTCTGGGCGTGGAATGGAAGCCTATGTGTGTAAGGGCAGAGTCACCGTTGACCACTGATCCTTATCAAAAGGACCCAAAAGGAGATGGGTTTCCCTTGGCTCAGGAGGGATTTGGGTTAGACACAAGGGTAGTATAGTCAGCCTCTAGAAAAAGTGACTGATTTCTAGAAACCTGCTGTGCTGCGTGTACCATCTGAACGACACTTATCATGCAGTGGAAGCATGTGGACACCCAAGCAGAGCTCAGATCCCAGTGGAGAGTGAGCAGTTGTGTAATCTCAGGCAAGTTCAGTTTCCTTGAGTGCGTGAAAGGCAAGCTGACATGCCTTCCAGAGTTATCATGCAGCGCCCCTAGCACAGAGTCTATTGTGGAGCATACAGGGTGTGGTAGTCGCTGGTACTGTGGCCAAGTCAGAAAGTGAGGACCTGGTGATAAGTCTTAGGTGAGGAGAGGAAGCTCTGGAGGCAGCTTAGACAAAGCCTTTCCCATCTGTAGACTGGAGTGAGTGGAAGAGGGCTTGACTACATCGTTTGGATCTCTTATGCTCTTCCCAGCTCCTCCAGTGTCAGATTCTGGGATTTATAAGTCAGTAAGTCATGGAAAGATAATGTCTCCACATGATGGAGAAATAATAGAATATATACGTATATAAATATACATATATATACCACATCGTCTGTATTCATTCATCTGTCAATGGTCATTTACATTTATTTATTTATTTATTTATTTATTTTGGGCTGTGGTGGGTCTTCATTTCTGTGCGAGGGCTTTCTCTAGTTGTGGCAAGTGGGGGCCACTCTTCATCGCAGTGCGCGGGCCTCTCACTATCGCGGCCTCTCTTGTTGTGGAGCACAGGCTCCAGACGCGCAGGCTCAGTAGTTGTGGCTCACGGGCTTAGTTGCTCTGCGGCATGTGGGATCCTCCCAGCCAAGGGCACGAACCCGTGTCCCCTGCATTAGCAGGCAGATTCTCAAACACTGCGCCACCAGGGAAGCCCCCTGTCAATGGACATTTAGGTTGCTTCCATGTCTTGGCTATTGTAAATAGTGCTGCTATGAATATTGGGGTGCACGTCTCCTTTCGAATGAAAATCTATCCATTCTTGAAGGCCTGCCCCAAACGCTCCCCTGCACACAATATCCTGGTCCTTCCATCCCACGACACTTGGCTAAAACCTCCCCCTCCTTGGCATTTGTATCCTTCCCTGGGCACTGTGGGTCGGTGAGCACATGTCTGTCTTTTTTCCCCACCTTCTCCCAGACTTGAAGCCATGGAGAGCAGTGTCCTGGGTGAGTCATCTTGTGCCTGTCCCCATTAGATAAGGGACAGTTGGCTTACCCACCGTGAGTCTCCTAGGCAACTCCGTCACCAGTTCCACCCTTAGACCTGTGCAAGTGGGGTCCCTGCCCAGATCCAGAGCTTGGAGTGCTTTGCTCAAAAATTTTTAAATCTCTCTTCAGTGCTTGGGACAGCTGGGGCCCGCAGTGTTGTCTGGAGCCCCAAACCTGGAGTCCCATTTCTTTCCTTTGAGGATCTCTCCAACCCTGTACCCTCTGCCTCTCCCCAACCACACACTTGTCGAGTGGACCAGATGCCTCCAGGAGGCATCCCACATCCCACATATGGGATTGCCTTGGAACTCTGGGACTCCAGGTCCAGGAAGGCAACTTGGCAAGGGGATTGTTCCCGTTAGCTGCTATGGTATTTTTTTTTTCTAGCTTTATTGAGATATAATTGACATATAACCTTGTGTAAGTTTAAGGTGTACAATGCACTGATTTTTGATATGCTTGTATATTGCAAAATGATTGCTACCACAGCATTAGCTAATACCTCCATTCTGTCACATAATTACCATTTCCTTTTCTGCCATGAGAACATTTAAGATCTACTCTCTCAGCACTTTTCAAGTATTAATATATTATTAAACATAATCACCATGCTGTATATTAGAACAAACTTTCTAACTGAAGGTGCGTAGCCTTTGACTAGCGTCTCCCTATGTCTCAAGCCCCTGGCCACCACCGATCTGTTCAGTTTCTATGAATTCCTTTTAGATTCTGTTTCCATGAGCCTTTTTAGAGTCCACATATAAGTGATATCATAGTTTCTCTGTCTGATTTATTTCACTTAGTATAACGCCCTCAAGTTCTATCCATATTGTTGCAAGTAGCAGGATTTCTTTCTTTCTCATGGCTGAATAATATTCCATTGTATACATACACCACATTTTCTTTATCCATTCATCCGTTGACAGATGGATGTTTCCATATCTTGGAATGATGAATGGGTGGGTTGTTTCTGTATCTTGGTTATTGCTAGTAATGCCTCAGTGAATGTGCGAGGGCAGATATCTCTCCAAGATCTTGTTTTCATGTCTTCTGGATATACACTTGGAAGTGGGATTGATGGATCTATGGTAGCTCTATTTTTAAATTTTCTGTGGCACCTCCATGCTATGTTTTGCAGAGCGTCTGCACTAATTTACACTGCCACCATCAGTGCCCAAGGTTCCCTTTTCTCCGTATCTTCACCAATAGTTTCTGTAGACAGAAGCCTGAAAACAATATTTGCCCGGGGTCCCATACCCTAGGACAGCCCTGGCTGTCATCTTTAGGTGTCCCTTCCTCGGGTTCTAAAATGAGACCCCCTGGCTGATGGCCAGACCCATCCAATCAGCAGACCCTAGCCTTGGTGCACTGACAGGGCTGGAGCAGTCCTCTGCTAGCTTGGCCCACAAATGTGACCAACATTATAGAAACTTGGGAGATCCCCAGCAGGGCCCCCAGACTGACATGCTCAGAAAAAAACAAACTATAATCTCCTCCCAAGCGTGGCCAGGTCTGTAGGAGAAACATTATTGCTTCTTGTGCCTGACTTTCCCTGCCTAGTGTTTACTGCGACCCCATCACAATTCTCAGATGTTACAATATTCCAGGCGATGTTTTGATTTCACAAATCATTTACCCACAAGAAATGAATATATTCATTAACCTTGTAGGACTCCTGGAGGGATTTTTTTTTTTTTTTAAAGATAGGAAAGGGCCAAGAATACGGCTAATATTTAAATAGATCTTCCACTGTCATCTGCTGATAGGACAAGCTGATCTAATCTTTCTGGAGGGCAATTTGGCAACACTTGCTGAAGCCTTTAAAATGTACTTATCCTCTGACCCAACAATTTTGCTCCTAGGAATTTACCAGAAAAAGAATTCAAGATGTGTTCCGAGATAGACCTATGCGGACACGTGTTCAAGTGTGGTTTAGAATAGTGAGACAGTTTTAAAAAATAAACTGAAAACCAGCAATTGGGAGTGGGTGATATAAATTATGAGCATGCGTACGATGGAGCCCTCGCCAGTCACTGAAAATGATTTTGCAAGAGAACAATGACTAATACGGAAAAAATGTTTATGATGCATTTTATGTTTCTGTAAAGAGACAAAACAGAACAGGCAATAGTATCTCAGTTTTGTTTTTTAAAAAAATCTGTGTCTGGATACATATGAAAAAAAGATTGGAAAGCTATATATCAAAATATAGCAGCGAGGATTATGTTTCCTTACCTTAATTTTAATATATCAGTAATTACTATGTATTACACATGAATTTTTTGAAAGTAATGAAAAATTATGTTCCTGATTATTTTAGTGCTTTCCCACAGGCAAGCCCATCTGAACTGCCTCTTTGGTGAGACTGCTAGAAAAATCAACAATTACTGGGGCTGCTGGATACACATCTCCCTCCCAGGGCCTGTAGGGGTGAAGCAAAATGCATGACTCCATGCCTGCCTCCAAGGAACGTGAACTCTAGAATGGGAGCTAGAGCCTTCCGGGAGGAAGCCAGGGTCCGTTCACAGTGGTGTGGGAAGCGGATTGGGAAGGGGCTCCTGCAGAACTGGGCACGTCAAGGCCACTGCATGTAAAACGCCTTTGACTGATGGATGGGGTCTCAAAGCGCAGCTGTGGGAAAGTGTCTCCCCAGGGAGTCATGAGCGAGAGCCTTTCAGCTCTGCAGTGGCTGCCCCTTCTGGCAGGTCCTCCCCTTTAGCGTGACTCACACGGAGCCCATCTCGGGCAGCAACGCCTCGTGAAACACACTGACTTTAGGTCTTGGGCAGAGACCCCTTCATCCCAGGGAAAGCAGGTCCAGTCTGGGCTTAGAAGCACAGAAACTCCCACCCCTGCGAGTTTCTCTAGCCTTCCTGCCACATGTGGTTGGCTACCTCCAGACTTAGTTGAGTGTGAGAAAAATTGTTCTCTATTTTCTAAGCCGCTGTTGGTTGGATTTCTCTTTTACTTGCAGCTGAATTCACATCGAACCCATAGCATCACTTACTGGCTGCCTGGCTTTGATCCAGTTACTGCACCACCCGAATTCAGCTTTCCTCTCTGTAAAATAGAAACAAGTTCCCTGGTTATGGTGAGGATTAAATAACACAAATACATAAAGAGCTCAGCACACAGTAGGTGCTCAGTAAATGTTCCTTATTCCCTGCACACTCTCATGGAGATGTCGGTTTGGCAGAGTGTGTGGGGAGTTTGTAGGGAATCCATGGCAGGTGGTGTCTCCCAGAGCAGACAGGATCTTCCTGCCCTGTTGCCCACCCAGGTGCCGCAGCTGTTGGCACCCGACTCTCCCCTTCAGCCCAGCAGCCCTGCGTGGGGAGAACTGTTCTGGGTTAGTATGGCTCCCCCCCACCCCCGGTTAAGACTGATGGACCAGTAGCGCAGACACTGGGTGAGCCTACCGTGCATCTTACCACCAAGCAGACTTACGGCTCATAGAGGGGAATAAAGGCGTGATGCCCGAGATTTACACTCCGCTCCCCTATAACAGCATCCTGACCGCGGGTTACCGGAGAGGACGTGCTCTCAGGGACAGGATGTTTGTCTGACTTCCTCTGACAGCCACTGCAGACTAAAGCCATCAACCAGAAGCCTGTTTCCTCCTCTCACTGCAGAGAAAGGCTCCCGATCAGTGTGGGAGCTGGAGTGCTGAGCTCAGAGTGTGCAGCCACAGCAAAATCATCTTTGCTCTGCTTCTCCGGGCATTGGGGCTTTGGAGTTGATAAAGTGAGAAAACTCAGGCCTGGAGACCGGCAGGAAGCAGGCGTAGGGAGGTGGGCCATCTCCACTGCCCTCTCTGCTGCGGTTGGAGCAGCGGGCAAGGATTCACACTCTGATGGGGAGTGGGCAACTTGGCTACCGCCTCCAGCCCGCCGCGTAGCTGTATCCCAGGGCTGCTTCAGGCATGAACAGAAGTCATCAGGGGCCCTCCTCCAAGGGGCACGCAGGCACCTGTGCACAAGCCCACTCGGGCCAGGCTCTCCCAGAGGCGACAGAGCAAAGCGAAACAGACTCTGCAGTCTGATGGTCTGCATGGGGATGGGTTTGCATCCCAACCCCAACACTTACTGACTGGTGGTTTTTGAATGAATTCACCTTTCTGGGTCTCAGTTTCCTCATCCATAAAATGGGGATAATAAATGCATCCAACCCAGAGGGTTGTTGTGAGATGGTGCTCGCAGGAAGGCTGCTGCTGTGATTACATGATGGTGCCCCTTGGCACAAGCGAGGCCCCCATGAAGATGGGGCTGACTCTGCCCGCATGCACAGGAAGGGGGCACTGAAGGTCAGGTGTCCCTGGGGTAGAAGGTGGGCACTGGGAGAGCACACTAAGTGCATGAAAACTAAGAGGAAAAGGCAGGAGAATGTTCAAGCTGAGCTGCCCCGGTGGGTAGGTGTGGCGGGGTGGAGAACAGAGGATGCCAGGCTGGATGTAGGAGCCAGTGGCCTGGGTCAAAGGGGTACTATGTGTCACCAAGGCTTTGGCCCTCAATCTGTGGGGAGAGGAGGGAAGGCAGACACACGTCCTTGGACCAACCTGGAGGATGCCCTTACCAGCATCCCCCAGTCCTGGGATCCCCTCCCATGGGAATGACTCACCCAGGCCTCCCAGGCAGGCTCTGGAAAGATTTTTAGGTTGATTCAGGCCACCTGAGAAAAGGACCTCCCCGTGGGTGGGGCGGGGAGTGGAGAGAAAGCACAGACTCCGGACACTGAGGGGAGACAAGGACTTCCCGGGCCTCGGGGAGGGCTCTGGGGTCCCCTGGACGCTGGGAGTAGCAGGGGCATTCTTGGTTGTCTGGGCAGTGGAAGGACCCTCTGCTTCTCTAGGGCCAGAAAGGCTTCCACAAGAGGAGGAAGCATAGGAGAAATTAGAATGAAATCCAAAGTGACGGCTGCAAACTTAAGCGTCACTGGCAGGGTACCCTCCCGGGAAGCATCTCTCAGCTGCCATGAACGCTGCTGCTGTAGCCTGAGCTGCAACACCAGCCCACCCCTGCCTTCCGCCCTTCCGTGCACAAGGGCCCTGTAAACAGATCGCTGGAGTGGACTTCCTGTCACCACAGCAGTGCCAGGACAGGGTGACAACCCTGCTCAGCCGAGGAACCAGGGACCGGAGACCCCAGCTCCATTTTCCCTGGACGATTAATGAGTCTGGGTGTGTATTTTTGGAAACAGTAATGAAGGCTTTTCAGGAAATGAGGGGCAGGATGAAATATATTGCTGTTGCCACGTATTTGCGGTTGGTTTGTTTTTATTTTTAAAATAACTATGCTGTTGAATTCAATCATCTCTAACTATGAAAGTGAGTAGATTCTAGTGGAGCTGGAGTTTGTGGTCTGGAGCTATGGGCGGAATCTAGGGTGAGGTTTGGGGGAGTGAGATGTTGGGGTCCAGACTAAGAGGAGGGGAAAACGCAGGCCGGGCCCTCACCATCTCTTCCTCAAATCTTTGTTGCTACCCTTCCAGCTCCGGGCCCACCTCTCTCTGATCCAGCTTCCACCGATGGCTGGAGGATCCAGTGAGAAAGCAAGTCTATCCCTGCCTCCAAAATCTTTCCATGGTTCCCTGTTGCCAACTGGAAAATGTCCAAACCCATGAGTCTGGCTCCAAAGGAACTTTAATGATGCAGCCTCCTGTCTTCCTAAGCCCCTATCCCCATAACCTTCCCCAACACCCTGCTCTCAAGTCACCCTGAACCCCAGGTTCTTGCATCCTGCCTGCTATCTGCACATGGCATTTCCTCTCCTGGAACACCTTTCCCCAGGATTCACCTGGAAACCTTTACTCATCACTAACACTCAGGTTAAAATCATCTCCCAGGGTGCCCCTCCCTGAACGTCCTGGGGTGGTGGTGGGGAGTACACCCATCTGTTCTCACCACACAGATTTTTGTGGCTGGTTTCCAAGGGTGTCTCCCTGCCTGGGCTTGGCACAAAGTCAAATCAACAAATACTTCCCAAGAGAACCGGGCTGTGGTCCCCAGGGCAGATGGCATCCAATCCTCCTTAGCAGGGAGGGGCCAGAGAAGGTGTCTCTAAGGCTGCTGGGCTTTCTCAGGCCCCTGCCAAGGCCTGCCCAAGGTGATGCCGCTCCTGTGTGTTTGAGACGCTGCACCAGGAAGTCGTAAAGCCTGCCCACCCAGCCCAGCTCCCCTGCTCTGGGCTCTGAGATGAGGGAGGGGCCGGGTCTTTCCCAGCCCCGACTTTCTTCTTCCACTGGCTGTGACCAAGAGCAGGGGCACCTGTTCCCCTCTGATAAAAGGACAGGTCAGTTTACAGCTCCTTGCGGAGTAGCTGTGATGACAGAAAAGCAGGCCCATCAGAGGGGCCGCCAACGCAGGGACATGAAAGATACGTGTTCTGTGAATGCGTTTGCATACAACCAGCTATAATTTTTCCCCTCCAGAGAATGGGATGTCACAAGTCTGACAGGTGTTCAGCAACTGGTGTAAGAAGGGGGGAAAACAAGCTGCCTGGGCTTCAAAAGCAACACTTCCTTGGCAGAAAGGACGTGAGAACAACTTGACAAGATAAGGGGTGCAGAGCTCTGAGCTGCATGGATGCTCCAGACAAAACTGTCCTCTGGAAGACCAGGAAGTGCCCGGATAATGGCTCTGAAAACATCAGAGAAAGAGGACCACAGGCCGGCAGAGGAGATCATCCCAGTTCCTGGGACGGTGACCTTTTACGTTCACTGCAAAGGTGTGTGTGTGTGTGTGTGTGTGTGTGTGTGTGTGTGTGTGTGTGTGAGTGTGTTCCACATGAGCTCCAGCGTGTGATCTGAGTGTCTGTCAGACTCTGTATGAACTTGGATATTGCATTAGCCAGTGATTGCCAAAACGATGCTGTGTAACAAACCCCTCCAAAGGTCAATATCTTAAAATGACAATTACTCATGGTCTTCAGGTCAGCTGCAATTCAGCTGGGCTGCCTTGGACTTTAGGCTCCTGGGTCTGGGCTTTAGGGTCCAGGCTGCAGTTTGGGGCTAGGTGTGCCCTCTTCTCAAGAATCCTACTTGGACAAGGGTCACCAGGGCAAGTGGTCTGCTACATGTGTCTCATCCTGGGGCCCAGGCTGAAGGGGCAGCGGTTCCTGGAATGTGTTCTTCTCTTGACAGATCTCCAGAGAGAGAGAGCAGACCCCTCTGTGCTAGCACATCTCAGGCTCCAGGCTGGCTGGGTCTGGCCCAACACCCATTGGGCCAAAGAGAGTGTCATGGCCAAGCCCCAGGTCAAAGCTCAGGGAAGTGTACCCTGTTTGGCACGAGGCCATCCCATAGTGGAGAAATGGGCCCAGTGATTCAATCTACCACTCATCTCTTATATGTGGGGATTTGAGGGACATGAGGGTCTTGAGGGTGATTGTACATTGTCATGTGTCTCAGTGGGTGTGGACACTCTGCGTGTGCATGTATGTGCTTTGCTCAATGATCAATACATTCCCAGGTGAGGATCAAAAAACGATTTTAGCGAGAGGCTGATAGGGGTCACGTGAGGAAATGCGGAGGGTTGCAGGACTATTGGCGCTGCTTGAATTTCAGTGCAAAGTTATACAATCTGCCCCTGGTGTAGAAATCATAAACTATACACAGCCACCCTGTGCACCATCACCTTTAGGGTATGTGATTTGGGGTCCTATCTCCAGCTCCTAAGAGGGGTGGACATAGCCAAGGAGGCTTAACATTCCAACCTCTTCAAGCAAGCCCAGTAATCTGTTATTTGGAGGCCACCAAGGAGAAGTTGGAATGAAAATTAGGCTTGAGGGACTGCCTCCATGCAAACTGTATTGAAAGCATCCCCGCAGGTAAGGAAAAAGCCAGGTCTCAGCTGGGGCCTGTACCTGGCAGGGCAGGTGGTGGGACAGAAATAAATGTATTGATCTGAGCTTTTCAGGTAAGAGGCTCGATGGCTCCTCCACACAAAGGCGGCGGGAAGGTTCTCCAGAGGTGCAGTAAGCCAGTCTCTGGTCAGCTTGTCAGCTTTCAGGCAACTGAGCCAATCTTCCCCTGTTAGTTACACTTGCCTTTTATTTTTCACAAGATGAATTTTTAATTTTTACGACAGTATTGGGAAAATTTCAAAGCATCACACGGCAGGCTCGAGGGTGCTGTGTTATCTGTCCAACAGTCACAGCTTTCCCATGGACCAATAGAGGCCCAAAAGGAAATGAAAGTCAGGTCCTCCAGCCTTCAGAAGTGGGCTGGCGTCCTGCAGCCCGAGTCACAGACTGCCCTGGACCAGGTGTTGCCTTCGGCCCGACCCTGGGGCCTTTGATAGGAGCTTCCTGAGCAAAAACTTAGTGCCAGGTGCCCTGCTGGGCTGTGGGGCTGGAAGACAATCCAGGACAGGCAGGTGGTCTTTGTCCTCATGGAGCTGACATTCCAGTGGGCAGACAGACCCAAGAGAAAGAACCTATGGTCTTAGCAACTGGGCCCTGCGTGAAGCCCCAAGGAGCAGAGGTGGCAGATGACAGCCTCCTGAGACCTCATCTGGGCTGAGGGTGCACGGTGGGAGGGCTGTGCCTCCCCATTGCAGGTGAGCACCTCCAGCTTTGCTGGGTTGGGAGTGAGGCATCCAGCCCCCAGGTGGGACTGAGTTAGCCCAGCCTGGCCCAGGATGGATTCTCATCACAGGCTTAGCCGCTTGCACATCTCTGATGCTGGAGACCTGTCCCCCTTAGCAAGGTCCTGCTCCTGTTTCCCCACTCCGGCTTCGGAACGCACCCTGGTCTTGGCCAGGAGCCAGACCACCCACGGGCCTGTTTTAGCCCCTGTAGAGCCAGGGGACCAGGTTCACCACCAGCCCCTGCCCTCTGTGCCCTCTGCTGTTCCCTCCTGCTGGCCGAGTCCCAGAATCTGAAGGCTGAGAACAGAGGAGACTGAGAAAGCCGGGCCTCAGGAGCCACTGCCTTCTCTCCCTATACCTGCTTCCTCCTCCCTGTGCCCGATTTTCTGTCTGCAGATTCCAGGGCTGCCAGAGGACCCACGAACTACAGTCCATGCCTTGGCTGCAGTGAGAAACTTGATGACAAGGGCAGGAGAAGTTTGGATCATAGAACAGAAGGCCTGAGCCAGTCGGGGCCTTCCTTACTCCCTTGGCGGCTCACCGCATGATATTTAAGGGGCAGGTGCTGTGCACCCACAACTGTGCCGGACGGATGAGGGCCACCCCCCGAGGCGCAGGCAGGCCCCATCCCTCCCACTGGAGGCTGTGGCTGAGGAGAGCTCCCAGTGCCGGGAGCTGAGCTGCAAAGGACCCGGAGACGGAGAGAGGCAGCCCAGGGAGCCCACATCTTAGGGGGAAGTTGAGAAGACCCAGCTGAGGAAGGGGCGAAGTTAACTAGGTGGGCGGGATGCTTGCCTGAAATTCTCTTTTATCCCTCCTCTCTCCCCCTGTTTAGACAGACATCAGACCTCAGGGTCCTCGGCCTCAGCAGGAGGAGGAATCAGGCTTGGAAGCTTCAGCTGCTGAGGTCACAGCCTAATGATAGATTTTTTTTTTTTTGCGGTACGCAGGCCTCCCGCTGCTGTGGACTCTCTCGTTGCAGAGCACAGGCTCCGGACGCACAGGCTCAGCGGCCCTGGCTCACGGGCCCAGCCGCTCCGCGGCATGTGGGATCTTCCCGGACTGGGGCACAAACCTGTGTCCCCTGCGTCGGCAGGCGGGCTCTCAACCACTGAGCCACCAGGGAAGCCCCTAATGATAGATTTTGATGATTACTTGCTGAACCACAGGGGAGATGAAAATTCTCCAGGGTCGGGGAGTGAGGGGATTACAGTAGACACTGGTGTGGGTCTAGACGCATCCTTCCCTGACCCAGATCCTGGGAAGAGAGGTTGAGGGGTTTGGAAAGTAAGAGCAGAGGGGACCCGTGGTCTCCCCTCCCTCGTGTGAACTCTCCTCTGTCTCCCGCCCCCATGGCATTCACAGAGCGCCATCTACAGTTTCCAGTCCCATTTGATGTTTAAGTGCAAAGAGAACTTAAATACGCTGAAGCAGTGTGGCTCTGACTCCTCCTGGGCTTCCACCGTTGTGTCCAGTCTCTTACAGATGGCAGCTCGCGTCTCGTTTGATTGAGGCCTTTTTAGCAACTTGTCTTTACCAAGTCTTACCCAAGTACTCAACTTAGTTTTCATCGAAACAGCAACTCTCTTTTTTTTCACATTTACATCTCATTGGCTTAAATCATATTAAGAAAACCACATCATTACAATAACAAAACCGGTGCAGATTTGGGACCATCACATCTGGCTCTTGGTAGATACACAGTTGGACAGATGAGAGCGGAACTGGGCTGGACACCAGAAAGCAGCCCCTGAACCCAGAGCACTCGTGTTGACAACGTCAGGCAACCGCGGGCACAGGGGCAAAGCAGAGCTTGTTACTCTGGTCAGTTCTTTAAGAGGAAGTTGGTTAAAGCTCTTTTGCTGTGTTTGCGAGAGGACGATTGTATTTTAAATTAGGTTCCCCCAAAGCAGACATCACCTGCCATCTAACTGGAGTAAGGAGAGTGAATATGGGGGGCCACTTGGATAGTGAGACAATGAAGGGGTCAGTGGTTTGGGGGTCTCACCAAGGTCATAGAGAGGCTGGAGTGGAGTCAGGTAAGCTAGTGGGCTGAAAAGAATGGAAGGTGGTGTGAATTTCTGGTTTTGGAGGCCATGCACAGTTACAGGGCTGTGATGAGAGTGGCTGAGATTCAAATCATCGCAGGCACAGAGGGTGAGGAATTGTGAGGCAGGCCATCCACGTGGCTCACCCAGGTGGATACTGAAGAGTTTGGAGTGACAGCAGCATCAGGGTGTCAGGAAGATGGTGGCAGGCATGGAGGTCTCCAGGGACAGAGGGAGGGGGACCAACCGGCAGTGAGCAGGGCTGCTTCCAAGAGGGAGGGAGACCAATGAAGCAAGTGCCTCTACGGAACAAGGAAGACGTCCACCTACACCTGACCCGAGGAGCACAGGTAGGAGAGGAAAACAAGCAGTTGCTGTTTTTCTAAGCAACTTAAGGGGCTTAAGCCCCTCATTGCCAGGTGGGGACAAAGAATACTTACCTGTCCAGAATTCTTCCACCAGATCGAGGCCCAGTTGGGACCAGAACACAGCCCTCGGAACTGAATTATTCAGCTCATTTTATTTTATTTTATTTTTTTGCGGTACGCGGGCCTCTCACTGTTGGGGCCCCTCCCGTTGCGGAGCACAGGCTCCGGACGCGCAGGCTCAGCGGCCATGGCTCACGGGCCCAGCCGCTCCGCGGCATGTGGGATCTTCCCGGACCGGGGCACGAACCCGTGTCCCCTGCATCGGCAGGCGGACTCTCAACCACTGCGCCACCAGGGAAGTCCTATTCAGCTCATTTTAAAAAGGAGTTTGAGACAGACAGATAAGCTATGTTCTTGGTCGGCAAGATAAACTATTGAATAGATGTCTATCCCTCCCCCCAAGCTAATACATGGATTAAATACAATTCCAATCAAAATCCCACAAAGGTATTTTAAAATCAATATGCTTTGAAGTTCCATGTGAAAAATAAGAATAGGCAAGAATTTGAAAGAATTTTCTTAAAATTAAGAGCAACAAAGTGAGGTGTGTGTGTGTGTGTGTGTGTGTGTGAGCCGAGGCAGCTGAACCCAAGAGCAAAATGATCAAGCAAAGCTCTTAAAACCTCAGGACTGGCTCCCACACAAAGGGAGACTGGTGATCGGACAGCCCAGAAAACCAGGCATGAAAAGTATTAACGCATGATAAAGTCCACTTTCCAAAGCAAATATTAAGGAAAGAGTGTTTTCAAATTGTGTTCAGTCCACGGCCACACCACCCTGAATGAGCCCGATCTCGTCGAATTGTGTTGAATAATCGGATACTCATTTGCAATAAAAGATTAGGTTGGATGCACAGAATACCATACACCCAATAAAGCCAAGGCGAATTCAAGTGTTAAATATGGAAAACCAAATTTTAGGTAAACTAGCAAAACAGAAAATAGAATATTTATCAGATGGTGGATGAACTGCTCACCTCATTAGCAACAGAAGCAGTCACATGACAGAGGTTGACTGAGTTGAATAGTATATAAGCTTCCAAATAATGACAATACCAGAAAAGAAACATTTAAGGGATAACACACTGGGAGAAGACTTACACCAAAAATGGAAATAACGTGGTTTTTAAAATATGACTGAGAAAAAATTAATATAGTATAATAATATCTAATGAGCTCACTCAAATTTGTAAAAACAAGATTCCCAAAGATATTCACGGAAAGATGACAAAAATCCTTCATGGGAGAAGAACAAATTGCTAAAGAGTTGGACCTGGGGATGCCATTTTGGACTTATTTAAGAATGTGTTATTTTAAACAGTTTTGATTTAACCCTGAGGCTGAGGTGAAATGGACACACTGGTGCTTGCAGCCTTATTGATGGGTACAGGATGTTTGGAAAGCAAAACGGTGAGATGAGGGGAGAGCCACAGAGGCTTACATAATCTGAGTGTGTATTCCGGCATCTGGAACGCAGTGCTGAGCAAAGAGTCAAGCGGAAGCGACAGTCACACGCACAAGGGTGTCTGTTACCATTTGATACTATGTTTAATAGTAAAGCAAAACAGAGAAACAGAAAGGACTGAAATTGACAGTCCTTACTGACAGTCCTTATTGACAAATAAGAAGAGAGCTTAGTTATATTGTAGCATTCTACTCCATGGAGTATATTCCCCCATTCGACTGAATGAATACATGGGGGAATGTAGGGAAATGATAAGATTAAAAAACCCCACAACTTGTGTGTGGAAAGATTGTAATGCTTTAGCTATATATGTAAAATAAGCATGTGGCTAGAAAAGGACCAAAATGCAAACTAGAAAAATAGTCACTGTGTTAGAGCCATGGGTTTAAATATAATGCTCTAAATAATTTTTTTTTTGGAGGGGAATCGTGTACTTATATCTTTCCTTCCCTCCTTCTTTCCTCCCTCCCCCTCAAGCAGAGTGGACCATGTACCCCACTGAGACACCAGAACTCAAACCCCAGCCTTCTCGAGTCTGCGAAACACCTCGAATACTGTCAGGCCAGCAGGACCAGGGCTGGGCAGGGCGTGGGCACACTGGGAGGAGGCGGGGACCTCCTTTCATTGGCAGAGAATGCTCAAACTCGTTAGGTGCGACTCCAAAGAATTAAACATTAGAAATACAGTCCATATATTTAGAAAAACCATGATGCTAGTTATACTAGATATATTGCCAGATGAAGCCGAGATACTATTTTGAGCATGTCTGAAAAAAATTTCATCTCCTGGTGAAAATGAGTCACATTTGCAGCAAACCACAAATCTCAATGTGGATTTCACGTCCTGGATTAACAGGAGAGCCTGTCTTTCCTAGGATCCTCTATCCATCCATTCCTTCCGGGAGTTGCCGTCATGGGGTGGGGTCCCTATGTTTGAACAGAGCTCTGAGGTCCTGCTCTGCAGACCCTCTTCCTCCAGGCTCTGCCACTCTCACCTTCCTGCTGCCCAGCGTGCTCTGCTGCCCTCAGACTCCCACTGCGCCTGCCCGGATCCCTGCTGCCCCCCCATCTGCATCACGGGCTTGGCTCCCCCTCTGTCTCATCATTTGGGCCCTTCTTGACACCAGCTCTTGGAGGGCGTTCCTCCGGCAAGGCTGCTGTCTCTTAGTGGGGCAGTTCATTTCTCCCCGCTACAGCTTTCTCTTCCCAGAGTCCGAGGCCCTGCTGGGGGAGCCCCTGGGTCAGGGAACAGTCAGATCAGCTCACTCCGTGTCCTCCTCCTGGGCTACCGAGCAACTCAGTTTGACCAACTGGTCAACCCCTTCACTTCCGGGGTTTTCTCAGGGCACCACCGTGCTCTTCCTCATCAGATCCCTTTAGGGACCCCTCCCCACCATGACCTCACAGGTGTCCCTGCAATTGTTGACTTGATTCAAGTTCTCACTCCCAGGCTCCAGGGATCTACACAGGTCAACAGAGGTGGCTGGACGATTGTTTCTGTGTTCCAGGGCATTCTGTGGAAGCCAGCGGTCTGGTCTGTCCAGGACACACAAGGGACCCTGGGGGAGGTGTGGCCTTTGTTTCATAGCAGCCTTATTATTATTATTATTATTTTGCGGTACACAGGCCTCTCACTCTTGTGGCCTCTCCCGTTGCAGAGCACAGGCTCCGGACACGCAGGCTCAGCGGCCATGGCTCATGGGCCCAGCCGCTCCGCGGCATGTGGGATCCTCCCGGATCGGGGCACGAACCCGCGTCCCCTGCATCGGCAGGCGGACTCTCAACCACTGCGCCACCAGGGAAGCCCCCCAGAGCAGCCTTATTGAACCCTTGAACCCCGTTACCTACCTGCACTGGGGTGGGCGGAACGATACCTGTAAAAAGAAACAGGGGTGAGAAGGAGAGACGGGCAGACAGACCCTGATGAATCTCTGGACACAGTCAAGCCTGAAGCAGGCTCTGTCCCTTGTCGTATGCAAGACGCTTATCTCAGGAAGCTGAAGGGGAGCAGAATTTTGGCGTAAGGATTATTTCTGGCTGATTATTTTCAAGAAACAGCAGACACAGGAGAAGTAACTGAGTAGAGGTTACCCTTTTGTAAGAGACATTTAGATTTATAAGAAAAATCTCCATTTGTAAGGGTGTCTTTCTCTCTGGACCAGAAAGAGGGGAATGACCAAATCTAGAAATTTATCAGTGGAGAAGTTATCGACTGAAATCTGCACAACAAACACACGCTTGTTTACTGTGCTTTGCCTGATAATCTCCCACTACTGGCTCCCCCACTCCCAACATCTTCTTTTGTCTTTAGCTGGAGATGGTATTTAAGGGCATGGCTTGGGCCATTTCAGGGAGTTACTCAGTTTTCCTGGGAAGAGGAAATGTTATTAGGAGGCATACATGTTCATACAAACTTCTGTTGGCTTTTTTCCTGTTGATATGTCTCTCTTATTACAGGAGAGTCTCAGCCAAGAACCTAGAAGGGTAGAGGGAAAGTTATTTTTCCTCCCTACACTAAGCTTATCTAAGTAGGGCTTCCGACATGTCATGAAAACAGTCTTGAGGGGTGAGATAGTCATTATTGCTTCTCAACTACTCCAATTCACCTGACTGTGTGCTTTTACAGGGCTGAGGGTGTGGCTGCCACAGGCCTGGGGTGGAGGCTTGGAAGGAGCAACAGGTGCCCAAGCAGAGCCCAGGGGCCACCGTGCGTCTTGGTGACAGGAGCAGCCGGAAACAGCAGTCCTGTGGCCACGTGGGCTCAGCGGCTGACAAGTGGCATCAGGAACCCTGTTTGGGTCAGTGTGTGGAGGCAGCAGCCGGGCTGGTCCCAAGGTTGGCAGTGATGTCCGTGTTCCACAGAGTGTTCTCAGAGAGCACGTGGCCCTGGGGGTGGCCACCTGCGCTCACCAGCATGGTCGCCGCTGATGGATTTCTGACAGCGCGGACCTGGCTGATAAACTCATCTCAAATCCTGAGGAGGCCTCAGCATATCTTTTCCAGAAACGTGAATTTTAATTTATTTAAATTTAATGGAAAAACATATGGAGGGGAACGGAAAGCTAATTTAAAATAGTGCTCAAAGCAATCAGTATGTTAACAGATTCCTTCAACTTTTTCCACTTGGCTGCAGGGGGAAAGAAACAACAAACCTTTAAAATGTAACTGGACCTCTTCCATTCCCCCTCCTTCTATTTTATAAAAACACAGTTTTTGATGTCTGGTGCTGAATCCTTGGGAGTTAGAATCAGTCAGTCTTGTAAACGTTCAAATATGATTTTGGAAACGTAAATCATCGGATGAGGTCGGAAGTGATGGTCGAGAGAGATTTAGTCAAACAATAATTTTGTGGGGTGCGCTGAGGCAGGCGAGGAATGTGAAGTTTTTCAGATCAAATGATTGTTTTCTTTGTGCTAATAACTGTCGACTTAAAAAAAAATGCACAACGTGAGAGTTGTGGGTTAAGTTTTATTGGGGCAAAATGAGGAATGCAACCCGGGAGACAGCATTTCAGATGCTCTGAGAAACTGCTCCAAAGAGGCAGGGGGAAAGGTCAATATATATGTGATGTTGGTGAACGGGGAATACATATAACTGAGTACATATCTTTTTTTTTAAATGAAAGTAATTTATTTATTTTTAACATCTCTATTGGAGTGTAATTGCTTTACAATGGTGTGTTAGTTTCTGCTTTATAACAGTGTGAGTCAGCTATACCTATACCTATATCCCCATATCTCCTCCCTGTTTCGTCTCCCTCCCACCCTCCCTATCCCACTCCTCTAGGTGGTCACAAAGCACCGAGCTGACCTCCCAGAGCACATATTGTTTTTGCAGAAGGTTTCTGCTAGTCATGAGGAGCAGTCATCACCATGAAGGATTTTAGTGCTTTTCTAGATAGGAGGAGAGACAAGAATTAGGCTCATAAAATTGGCTCCTGCAAATATCTAACTGTCTGAAGGCCCGTCCTGCCAGCTTCTCCCGGAGCACAGAGCCCCTCACCTCTGCCCTCCACCCTGAGCTCCTTCAGGGGGTGTTGCAGATCAGCAGCAACACGTGGTCTAACCCTTGTAGAGGCGGGTGGCAAGTGCCAGTGGCGAGTGCCAAGTTATGGGTGAGTGTGCACTGGAGTTTCCTCGTCTCCAAAGCGGGCATGACGATTCCCCTTCAGTGTTCTTAGGAGAGTCCAGCGGGATGAGGTGGGAGAACCTGTTCTGCAAACTGCACAGCTGTGCAGTTGGTTGTTCATTTTACAAGCCTCGTGTCGCCACGCCCCTCAGAGGGGTCAGCTCTGGCCCAGCCCCACAGATTCAACTGAGCTCATCTGAGCGGCCCAAGGCTGACCTTCTTGCCTCTGAGCCTGTCTGTATACAAGAGCCACAGTGCCTGAAGTTCCACCATTAGCAAGTCCTTCCTTTGTTGCATTCTCCCCTTAGTCTCTTCTGGCCCTGCAGCAGGTGTGGAGCAAGAACAGAGGCTTTGCAGCAAAGCCTTCAGCGGGCTTCCTGGTGGCGTGGACCTCTCCGGGTCACTCCTGCATGCCCCAGTTGTTTTGTCCGTGATGCGTTTAGGGCTGTATAGGGAAGGAATCAGACACAGAGTAAGTGTTCAATGAGTGCTTTATTCCTTCCAAAGGTCAAGTCCCCCAGGAATGGGGCAGGGAGAAAACACACTAATCCCCTAATCACTGGCCCTGCCTTCCAGCTGGGAGTGGGGGGAAGGGAGGAAGGCTCTCTGGGGGTGGGGCAGGGCTTGGGGAAGTCCACGTGGGAGCCGGTGAGGTGACTGGGCCCGTTTGCAGGTTTTGTATAAACCGTCACCCTGATGCAAAGAGCAGCCTGGGTGATGGGAACGCAGACTTTTCTCTGTTCTGGTGCGTCCTTATTCCTGAAAGCATCTCAAGGTCAACTGTTTCCAGATTGAAATTTGGATACCAACTGGCAGACGCCAGAAGAATCCCAATTCTCCCATCTCTCCCCCGTCAGCGTTGACCTTCGTGAGCCTGGACCGCGTTAAAATTCTGGGGCTTCTTTCTCCCTATTCTGCTGCTGGATGTGAGAAACCCTCATTTGCTTATATATTAAAAAAGGGGAGAGAAAGCCTGCAGGACCACTTTAGAATTTCATCTGTAATCAGAATCTGCCCAGCTGCATTTTCTCCTGGAAAAAGGAGAATTTCAAGGCTATTGAGTTAGCTCCCGGCCACCCGTAACGGTGGGCTTCATTTCCATAATGTGTCCCCACCAGGGTTTCCCTGGCTGACAGGCAGTGATTGAGACACTGTCAGAACTCTTCCAGGAGGGGCATCTCAGCGTGCCAAGAATTTGCCGGCTCAAATGTCATCGGGTTGACTGAAAATATATTTCACCGAGTGTCCAGAGGTGGTTTTTAGAAGGTTAAAGCGTTTCAGGGATCTTCCCCCAGCGGAAGGTGAGATCCTGGAAAGACAAGGTGGTTCCCTCTGTCACGCGGACATAGAACCCACCCAGAGGGAGAGAAGCATGGGGGGCGGGTACCAGTGACGGGGGTTGGGTCTGTGGATCCAGAACAAACATCTCAAAGTCCTGGAGTCAGTGCAGGGGAGACTTGTAAGGACATTGTTCACAAACTGTCAGAAAGTCAAGAGGGGCAACAAAACTGTAGAGATGAGGTACAGAGAAGACTTCCAATGAATCCAGGAAAGGGGACCTCCGTTCAGCCTCACACGGTTCTGGGCGGCAGCAGGAACCGGACCAGGAGAACCAGAGTGCCAGAGACACCGAGAACCACGGCCCTGGAGGGCGTCACACACCGTTTGAGAAGTCCTCGAACTTTGTGTGCAAACTGGATGCCAGGATATTACTGCAGTTGTTAGGGGAACCACTGACCCTAACCGCCCGCCCTGGCCAGACATGATAGTAACCACCTGCATGAATTCTCTTACAACAGGAGGTCCTGGGAAGTAACGTGGAACTAACAAGCTACCACCAACTGGAAAAATTCAGGAAAGGTCCAAAGGAGAGAGGAGACGCCAGTCCTTATGTCCTGCCAACCTCCCAGAATCCTTCTCACTAGAATCCGTCTTGGCTGAGAGATGGGCCACCGGGAAGGACCCTGAGTCAGACCAGATATGTGCCAAGCAAAATGATCGTCCAGAGACCACCCCGAAACTAATCCCATCACCATAAACCCTGAGACTGCGAGCCACGTGCAGAGCAGTCCTCCTGGGTTCCCTTACCCTGCCGTTCTCCGTCTGGGCGCCCCTTCCCAATAAAGTCTCCTGCGTTGTCAGCACGTGTGTCTGCTCGGACTATCCATTTCCGAGTGTTAGACAAGACCCCACCCTCGGGTCTCCCTTCTTGCAACACTCTGACATGAGGAGTGTGGGACACAGAAGTATGGAGTGCAGAAAAGAATCCATAAAATGACAAAAAAGAAGTATTTGCACCAGCTTAAGCCTGGGAGGTTACTTGGGCCAGGCCTGCGGTGATCGAAGCTGGGCGCCCGTATCCGACGGTCACTGCACATTTCTGTGCCCTGGGACCCCTTGGGAGAGACACTGCATCATGTTCCAAGTGCCCGCTAAAGAATGTCACTCACCATCTGGTTCCATGAGGATCGGGTCATTAGCTACTGCAGTCGCTAACCCTCAACACGCCCCAGGACTTCAGGGTGGAGAGCAGGGATGAGGCGCTCTGTCCTCTGGGAAAAGCTGGCAGAACAGGCCTTCAGATGGTGAGATCTTTTCAAGAGAAAATTTTATGAATCCAATTTCTTGCATCTTCTCACACCTAGAAAAGCACAGACATCTGCTCCTCGTGAGTAGCAGCAAACTTCTACCGAGATGAGTGCTTGACTGCACGTATCCCCTTCACCAAAACCATATATTTTGTAAAAGAATATATGTGTGTGTCGCTGAGTCGCTCTGCCGCACAGCAGAGGTTAACAGAACACTGTGAATCAACTGTACCTCAATAAAAATTTAAAAAACAAATCATATATTACTGACCTCCCCTCCGCCTCCTTGGAGGAATTCCTCCAAGCTACCTGAGAGGCTGTCTCCGGGCTATAGGCCTCAGTGAGCCCTAAATAAAACTGAACTCACAGCTCTCACCTTGTGTCTTTTTTCAGTCAACACAAGTCTAACGTGGTGGTCACCTGGTGGGATTGGGAGTCACTGGACTTGCGTTTAGGTGTCAGCTGCACTTCAGACAAGCCACGTAACAAGTCACCTCACGCCCTCTGAGCCTCACCTGAGAAATGGGAATAATGGGTGTGCCTACTAGTTGTTGTAAGTACTAAATTAAATAATGTGTGCTAGTTATAACAATGCTTTATAAGGGTCTGGTTAAAGAACTCCTCTGGGTGCTATTAAGAAGGGCTTTATCCACGTGACCTCCAACCACGTCCATCAGGACCATGCAGGTCCCTCCCCACAGAACAGAGTCAGCCCTGCTGGACCCCGTGGGAGCATGGACGGCTCCAGCCTCACGTCCCACGGGTTTCCAGAAGTGTGTGTTCCTGGCCCCCTGGACTCCAGGCTGTCTCTTCACTCTGACATGGCCCCCTCCTAACTCGCATGTAAAACAGCATGTAATATGGGACATATATAATAACAGGGGAGCTATAAACGGGAGCCCGGCTCTATTTGTAGAAACAGCATTCACAACTGTGCAATGTGGTGGAAGGTCTGTAATTTCCCCCCGGGCGTGAAGAGAGTGCACGAGCAGAAGTGGCGGAAAGTGCTTCTGAAAAGGAGAGTTGGAGGTGGCACGGGTGTCCAGCTCCTCCGTTCATTCTGCAGGTCACCCTCCTGGGTAGCAGGGCCCCAGGTCACCTATATCGGAGAAATGGACACTGTTGGCCCCTGACACTTAGCCTGGGTGGTCTGTACCTTGGCAGAGTCACAGACACAACCACGATGGCTCCTCCGGGGGGTCAGGGTGAGGACCCTCCTCGTGCGCTGGTGGGCAGGATTAGATGCGCCCATCGGAGCAGTGTTGTCCCGGGGGACGCTCCTACTGTGATGGGGAGGTTTAAGCCCCACCCCATTCTGTCCCTGACCCCCAACTGGAAGTGCCCGTGGTTGTCACTGTCACTCTTATGGGTCAACCCATGGGGTGGATGCCACACTTGGGCTCTCATTGCAGCCTGGCCCCAAGTAAGCATGGCTGGTCACACAGGGCTGGGTGGAACATGAGCCTTTGGCCCTCAGGGACAGAGAACACGTCCTCCATGGCCAAAAACCCTGGGTGAAGAAGCCAGTGCTACTGCCCAGAAAGGGAACCTGGCGGGGGGGGGGGGCGGGCATTGGGTGGTGGTCAAGGTGGGGCAGAGGGAGGACCCAGACAGGCAGGCTTTGAGCCTTGTGTTATTCCAGCTGCTGCGTCATCCCTCTTAGCCTCAGTCTCCTCTGCTGTAAAATGGGTGAGTCTTACTTCCCAGAGATCGAATGTAGATGGGCATCCCCCAGGGGCTGTGCTTTGCAGCACAGGGGGCTCAAATCAAAGCGCCCCACAAACTGGAGCGGTTCGTTAAAGCCTCCAGGCATCTGTGAATCAGTCCTACGGAGCCGATTCCTGAGGACGAAGGGATTTGAATGTAGGCTTGGGGATTTTTTTCCCCAGACAGAAGTAAAAGTGTCAACCAGACGTCTCTTCCAGCTGTCAAGGTTTTCAGGCTACTGAGTTGGACGTTCTGGTTTAACCCGAATCGGAAATCCCACAGGAAACAGACGAGCCAAGGGAGGAGGTTGTCGGCAAAACACTCTGCTCGCAAAGCAAACGTCTGAAGTGAGAAAACTGGTGCAAATGTGACAGGGCTGCAGGTGAGGAAGTCAGGCCAGGGCCGCTGGGACTGTGGGGCTTCCAGAGGTACCCCCGCTGGGGGAGACAGGGACCCCCTCACCCCGTCTCCCTTCTGATCCGCATCCGGCCCTCCTGGGAGCAGGGGCAGGAGTGGCTCATTGGGGATCCCTCTGGAAAGTTAAACCTTAGGAAGAGGAAAGAGAGAGGGAAGGAGCGGACGCTGGTGGGAGCTGAGTGACCACCTGGTCCACAGGCACGGCTGGGCTGCGGCCGCCTTCCGGGCAGTGGGCTGGCCCCGTGGGTGTCCCTGGCTGCAGCCGTGATGTTGGCACAAGTGCTCAAGAGGGGGTCTCCCTCTGTCGCTCTGGGAGAAGGGTCCCTGCCACTGTCGGGGGTGTAAGCATGCGTGGGTGACTGCATGTGTGAGTGTGTGTGTCAGTGTGTGTGTGAAGATTTCCCACTGCGCGGGCCCAGCCCTCTCCATCAACGCCCTTCAGTGGCTCCCGAGCTGCTTCAGGCCCTCTGTGTGCTCCTGTTGGGGAGGAAGAAATTTTCCTCTGCCCGACCAGGTCCTCCTGGCAGGTCTAAGAACTAAATTGATGACATGAGAAAAATTAACAGGGGAAAATCACACCAAAGTTTAATAACATGTATACATGGGAGAGACCCAGGAAAACTGAGTAAGTCACCAAAATGGCTGAAAACATCTCCTTAAATACCATCTTCAGTTAAAGACAAAATAGGATGTTGGGGGTAGTGGTTTGGGGCTTCAAAGGCGAGAAAGGCAGTTCACCTGGAGATGGAAAAGCTCACGTTCAGTAAATGTTTGCCGGCCCCGCAGAGGCAATGGATACAGTGGACGCTGATCTCTAAGCCCTGTTCTCCCACCACACCCAGCCCGTGTTTTCTACAGACATCTCTGGTGATTGCTCTATCCTGGAAACAGGCCTTCTATCCAAATTTTTTTAAGCAGTTAGGGGGAAGGTCAAAGTTTTCCTGAGTCTTTTGGGCCTTGATGGCTTTCAACTAGAAATAATCCGCACGTCAAGGAGATATTTTGGGGTGTCAAATTTTGCTCCCCTACAGGCCCCACGCCTCCTTTCTCTCTAATTTCCCATGGCCCGCACCTCTCCGGGCATGTACTCTGGGCCCCAGCTCTGGTTCCCACCATACTCGGGGGCTGGCCAGCTGCTTTACACCATTTCTTCCCTCTGTCTGGAATTCCTATGCCCTGCTTGTGTGCAGCTGTTGTGATTCTCCCCCCTCCATCAATATCACCTCCTCCAGGAAGCCTTCCCTGATGGGCTGAATCATGTCTCCTCTGAACTACCACTGCACTTAGCACACTTCTCCTGTGCTGGGTGCGCCTCGGGCACCTGTTCTGTACTGGGAAGGAGGTGGTGGCAACAGGGCACATTCTGAATCCTAGCGCGGCCAACCCCCAGCTGGGTGACCTCATGCAGGTTACACTGATGCTCTGAGCATCAAGCACAAACAGTAATCTGCCCTCACAGGCTGTTGGGAGGACAGATGAGAGAATTCCCACAACACAAGGTGGGAGGCTGCTGAATGTTGGCTCCCAGGTCCTTCTGACCTGGGGGTAGAGCTGTGATGCTCGACTGCAGCCAGGCAACTGGCCCTCTGAACAGCCCTGAGCTGAATTAACTCATGGTCTGGGGCCTCTCCGGGTGTCAGTGGTTCAAGGCGGTAGGCAGAGTAGGGCCTGGACAGGGTTTGAATCGGCTCCACCTCTGACCAGCAGGGGACTGACGCCCCTCTCTGGGGATAGCGAGGCCGTCCACACAGTGACAGCACCCCACTGCACCTGGCCCCATCAAGGTAGACACTGAAGAGACTCCCACCCGCCCTTTGTTTTCTGCCTTCCCCTTCTCTCTCTTGCCACTTTGGGCTGAGAGGCCTTGTGAGGGATCCTTCAAGAGTGAAATCAGGGCCTTCCCTGGTGGCGCAGTGGTTGAGAGTCCGCCTGCCTGTGCAGGGGACGCGGGTTCGTGCCCCGGTCCGGGAAGATCCCACATGCCGCGGAGCGGCTGGGCCCGTGAGCCATGGCCGCTGAGCCTGCGCGTCCGGAGCCTGTGCTCCGCAACGGGAGAGGCCGCGGCAGTGAGAGGTCCGTGTACCGCAAAAAATAAAAATAAAAATAAAAAAAGAGCGAAATCAGCAGCCTAACAAGGGGGTGGGTGGTGGTTCCACTGCTGAGGCCTCAGGGCGCCTCAAGTGCAAGCAACAGAAACTCCGACTGGCTTTTTTGGAAAGTGCTGGAAGGGTACCTGCTAGCCTGCAGACTCAGAGCTGGCTTTGGTTTCGCAACACAGCTGCGTTGTCCCCTGGGGGCACTGACCCATCAGGAGATGGAAGCTCTGGGCAGCTCTGAGGGGGTCTGTGCACCCCCCGGGGGCCTGAGCTCAGGCTTGGTGTAGCGGGGGAGACCAGAAACCATCTCTCTTTCTCCCTCCATCTCGCCCTCATCTTCTCTGGGCCTTGGGGCCTGGGCTGCCCATCCTGGACTGGCCTTTCCACGTGCTCTCCCTCCTGCTGGGAAGCCAGCAGCGCCCGTCCCCTGCCTGTACTTTCCTCACTCCACAGCCACTCGCACGGGGCTCCTTTATTGTTGCATTTCCCTACCTGGTCAACAGCTTTGCCTGCCTCAGCCCCAGTTGTTCGGCGGTCTGGCTGGGTGATGGCAGCCAATTTCCCACCCTCTCTGAGCTGTGGGATTGATGATACTTATTTTACAGGCTTGTTGTAAGGATTAAATGAGAAACGTCTATGTAACTCCAATGCATGGGCCCCCTGCTCCACCCCCCAGCAAGCCCAGGGCCTGCATCCCATGGAAAGCACACAAGAACACAAGGTAGACCCCGGGAGTGTCAAGGAGACATTTACAAGGGCTTCTTGGGGTCACACAAGAGGGAGTTAAACCAACAAGACACAGCCATGCTCCCCCGAACTCCCGTTTGAGCAGTTCTCTTTGCAAGCCGCGCCCACCCACGTCCCCTTCCTGGTGCCCTGACATCTAGCTCCCTGCAAGCCCCTGGCCTGGGACTGGCTCCACTTGCCCACCTTCCCTCTCCAGCCAGCTATCTGCCTAGTGAGTTATTAGCAATCTCAGCCTTTCCCATTTGCATTTCCTGCAAAAGTTTGCTTTCGGAGCCACACAAACAAAGAATTTGTTTTCTTTGTTGGACAAGGAAAGGGTGCTTGGGAGCATTCATAATTTTATTTTATTTCTTCGCTATCACATCTGCGAAGTTCCTAAACAGTGCATGGCTCCTTGCAGCTTTTCAATCAGTAGTGCTTCCTGGTTTCCTGGCCAAGTGGCCCCTTCCACCCCCGAGGAGAGGGATCCTCCAGGGGCGCAGGTGTGCGGGGATGCTCCGAAGGTGCTGGCTTTCAGAGCCCGGCTGTCCTCTGTGTGTGGGCCTCCCCTCTGGGTCTGGAGTCGGTTTTGCATCCCAGAGGTTCATCGTGGGGCTAGCTCTTCCTTGGGCCTAAATAGCGTGGTGTGAATCAGGGTTCACCGTGCTTGAATCTGAGGTTTCCAGTCAAGTTCATTTAGGAGAGCATGTTGATATCAGGTGGAACTGCTGTCTGGTCCTCCCTCTGCCCAGAGCCTCCAGACTCCCCTAGACTGTCAGGGCAAAGGCTGGCTCAGTAAGAGCATCCAGTGCCCCGGTGGTCTGGGCCATTCTCCCTCTCAGCTGCCCCTGGATGCTCAGCACAGGCCCTTTGTGTGCTGCTCTCTCCTACCACGGCTCCCGCTCTCTCTCCCGCGGTTGCTGTGATCCACCCTCACGAGCCATCGTATTCATTCTCTGTCCCATGTCACTCTGCTCCGGAGGCGCCTCCCCACGTCATGGATGCCTCCTACCCCATCAGAACACCTCTCGGCCCGGCTCACAACCACCTCCTGCTCTCTTCTCTGAGGTCCCGCCCCCCCCCGGCTCCGAGCTCTGTGAGGGCAGGCACTGCACCTGTGTCGTCACCACTGTGTCCCCAGTACCTCCTATGTGATGGGGACTCATACAAGGCTCAACAGAGTGGATGAATGAAGGTTCTTGTTTTGATCAAATGCCACACTTTTAGCAAAGAAAGTCTTGGTTTCGTTTCAGAAGGATTTGCTAGATATTCATCTTTAAATGACGTTATCACTGGCCTTAAATACAAATTTGAAAATAATAAACACTTTTTTGGGGGGTTTGTGTTCAACATAAAATATAGTTTGGTAAGTTCCTGGAATCCTGGTTGGGTCTAATTGTCATAAAAAGTAAAACTTCTTAGTCAAATCGATTATTTGTTCGTGAAAAAAAAATCCATACCCAGCGGTTTGGTTACATTAAATCCCCGCCACCGCATCCCCTGTCCCCATCCCCGCCCTGGCCCCAGATCTGGGGATCCCAGCGTGAGGTTCCTGCAGGGACTGACATCAGCCCAGCCCAGGAGAGCGTGGGGCTAGCTGCCTGTGCCGCTACATTTTCTGTTTCCATCTTCAGATGATTGAATGCTCTGGGGGAAAAGCTTTGAAAAGAACCCAGCCCTTCAGCAGGTTAGTTTAGCTTAGTAATTAGCAGTCACAATGTGAGTTGGATAATTATCCCCAAAAGTCAAAAGAAAAACACAGATGTTTTTTAAAGTTGCACAGTGGAGAGTTTTCCTTTCGACTGTAATAATTTAGCATGCGAAATGAATTAGATGCTGGCTTTGCCTGGGACTTCATTTGCAAGGTAGGTTAAGGAAAACCTTGCTGTTTTTGAAAAGAACAGACTTGGTTGGGGGACGGTTAGGGTAGGGGGAACCCATACAATGCATGACAATTTTCAAAATCTAGCAAGAAGCAAGAGAGGCTGGATTGAATAAATTAATGGTTTTTTTTCCTCCTGGGATTTGAGTTAAAGCTTTCTCATAATTGAAAACTTGTCCTCCGCTGAAATACAAAACTACAGGTGTGTGTTTGTGGATCGGCCTGGCTGTGACGTGAAATGGGTCTGGACAAAGGAATCGATACCTCCAGGCGTCTCTGCTTTCTCTGGATTCCAGAACTTTCCCATGGGGGGTCTCTCCCATTTGCTCACCATGATTCTCCTATAACTGTGGGAAGGTCCTCAGAGAAACAAACCAGCCAACTTTGTTTCTGGAAATGAATCAAAAGGATCAGATCACTGGGAAAATGGAAAAGGCATGGCCAAGCGGGGCCCCTGGTGCACTGGGTCCTTTCTGTGGGCTCCATCCTGTGCCATCCGGGAGGGCCCCCAGGAAATTTCATTTGTCTGAGGAAACACAAGCATACACTGGCCTTGGGTCAGGGACTTGGATTTGAATTTGACATCTGCTACTGACTCACTTGGTTTTTGTAGGTAAACCCTGTGGTCCTCAGGACCTTGGTTCCCTCAACTATAAAATGGAAGTTCATTTCCATTGATGTTTTCCCAAATTGTGTTCTGCAGAACTGTAGTTCTAAGAGGTGTTAAATAATAAAACAAAACAAAAGGAAAAAACAAAAGGACCTAGTGGACCACACCTTTCCCCTGGGCAATGGTTCTCAATCTGGCTGATTTTTTCCCCAGGGGACATTTGGCAATGTCTGGAGACATTTTTTTGTTTGTCATGAATGGGAGGTGGTGGGGTTTGCTGCTGGCATCTAGTAGGTGGAAGCCAGGGATGCTGCTAACATCCTACATGCCCAGGTCAGCCCCCTCAACAAAGATTTATCCAGTCCTTCTTAAAAAACAAAATGCAACTGAGTACATTTTAAAGATTTTATTGGCTTTATTCAACAGTTCATGAATCAGGCAGGGTCCCATCAAGTAAACAGAAAGGAGCTCCGAAGCGTTGTATAAAATGAAAGATCCTTATAGGCAGAAAGGGGCAGGACAAGGAAGTTACTAGCAAAGAGAGGTTTGTTTGTGGCAAAGTCACCTTCCTTTATGGGATGACAGAGGTCCACCAAGCAGATTACCTCACTACGCCAACCAGGTAATTCCAGACTGACTGGTCTAAAATTTCACTCCTGGGAGAGGTTGAAACTGTGATTTTGACATTAAGTCTTGGTTTGGTGATGTGGGCTTAGCACAAGTGACTCCATTTTGGGCCTGTTGTTTCTTTTTTTAATGCCCCAAATGTCAATAGTGCTGAGGTTGAGAAATGCTGCCCTAGGATCCCGGAACCTACTTGAATACGAAACACTATGTGCAATAAAGACATCTTTTAAACTTTTAAGCCAGAATTCCATACATGTACATGCAGGCAGAATCTCTTTTGTCTTCCTACCTAGCAATAGGATTAACGTACCTTAGAACTCACTCTGGGAAACACAGAGCTAAATGTTAGTAACTAAGGTTTCCTTCCACTCTGACCAGCTCGGATGCTATACCCAATGAACAGACCTTTCCAGAATGCTGCTTCTTACTACCGGTAAGAAGTGTGGTACATCAGTCAGACGAAGGGTTCAGGAATTGCCAGGAGAGTTGAATCAAAAAGGCTGGTCTCAAAAAAAAAAAAAAAGGCTGGTCTCAGTGTAGGTTCACTGAAGCAGAGCCTGACATAGAGATGCTTGTTTGAGTGCTTTATTGGAAAAGAGCTCTCGGGAGAAGAGTGAGGGAAGCGGCTGGGACAGGGCCCAGAGCTAAGCAAGGATGTCGTCTCTGCTGGAGACTTGCTTCTGCCTGATCCTGCAGCGGGGAGCTTTGAGGCAGGCGCTGTATCTCAGTGTTGGGATTGACCTTGAGGTAGGAGGTGAGTCTATTGTTCACTCCGAGGAGTCTGTCCAACATTGGCCTTGGTCGAGGGGAGGGCGTAGCCTCCCAGGCAGGGATCGGTTCTCTGGAGAAGGAGGTGGCTGTCAGGTGTTATCACAGACCCTTCCGGGCGCAGGCTGCACGGGCAGATGGGGGGACCGGAAGGAGGCACCAATAGCACCTACCACCATGTCGCAGAGCATACGAGTGCTCAGGACTCTCACCGCAGGGAACCCTACAGCCTGGAGGAAAAGCATGGTCTGCGATTGACTGGTGGAATTGGGGGAGGGATTCGGGGCTTAACCTCATTGCCATGACACTGGGTCAAAATTCCCCTTCGAGTCTCACTCAGAGTGATAAGGGGTGTGTGCAGTGGTGTTTTCCCCTCTTATTCCAGCAAATATTGGGGCTTTAACTTCTATTCTTCCCCAGCTTTCTGGGATCCTATTGCAGCTGTAAACCGTGGGAGCCCAGGGGAGTAAAATGGCTGGTGAGGAAAACTACAGAGGAACACCAGCCACCGGCCAATCAGACACTCGATGAGCCCCTGCATAGGCCAGGCCCCAAGGGAGGGGCGGTTTCAGAGGAGGAATCTAGTGTTCCGAGAGGTCCAAGCTCAGCTGCCAGCCGCCAGGAGTCAGGACTTGGGGCTTTCCCTTTGCACTCTTCCGCACGTGGACCACGTGCCTTCTTCGAAGTGGCAGGGGTGGGGCTACTGATGACTCAACAAGGGTGAAATATGCAAGACGCGATTACTTAATTAGCCTCATATTTGAAAACATGTGGCTTCAAACTGGATGCCAATCGAACGTTCTGGCCCACATTCCCTGTTCTTCCAAGATCTGAACCCGTGCCATCTTGTGTCATTTCATGGGTGTTAGTGGCTGCTGCCGTCCCAGCAGATTTGCATCCACAGGAAGAAGGCTCTTCAGGGTCAGACTGAGAGGCAGGCTCCCCTCGTGGGAGGACACTGGACCTGGAGTCAAAGAGCCTGCAGCCATGGAATTGCCAATAGCGGCGTTAGATCCCTTCATATGGATTTACTGTAATTTTCATGAGCAGTAATTTACTGCTGGACCTATGGGGCAATTTTTTGCAGAATTTTCAGTATTTTAAGTATCAACACAATGAATATCTTTGTATATTCAGCTCTGCCTACATCTCGACTAAATCCCTCGAGGTAAAGTCTTAAAATAATTACTGGCTCCAGTTTACATACATGTTAAAGGCTGCCAGATTGCCCCTCAGAAAGACTGTGCAGGTTTATACACCCCATGTCAGTGTACGGAGGGTCCATTTCTCTGCTTCCTCACCTGGACTAGACAGCATCTTGGTCAATCTACTAAAAGAAATAACATCCCAGTGTTTTAATTTGCTTTTATTGTTTACTGCTGAGGCTGAACTTTTCCCCCTGCTTTTTGACCACTTGTACCTCTTCTTTTGTAAATTGCCAACTCAGAACTGTGCCCGCTTTTCTCCTGGCCGTCCATCTCGTGAGCACTTCTGTGTATTAAGGCTCTCAGCCCTTTGTGCTGAAGGTCATACCTACTTTTCCCAGTTTGTTGTTTGCCTTGTTTTCTTTCTGTGGGAATCCAGCTTTGAAACCTTGACCCTCCAGGCGGAGATGGCTCCCCGGGAAGCAATGACTATTGAACTTTTGGGGTAAGAGATTATCTCCCACTCATTTAAAAAAAAAAAAAAAGAAAGCTCTGCTGGAACCATAGAGGTCAGTGGGGAAGAAGTTCAAGGGGTCAGAGCGCATCCTGTTCCTCATTTCACAGATCATGCCGCTAATTGCCCAATTTGGAGTGGTTTGGTGGTGACTTCTGGCAGCAGGATGTGCGTTGCTTCACACACGAGGGCCGCTGAGGATGTCTCCGTTTTGTTGGGTGGTGTGTCAGGAAGTCCCACGGTCCCACGGTGGCCTCTGGGGCCCCGTGTCAAAAGCCCTGGTCTCGGAGCGGGACAGACCTGGCTTAGCTCTGTGTGGCTGTGAGGGGTCATTGATCTCCTCTGAATTTTCTGTACCTAAAAGACAGGCTCTAACACTTAGCCTGCAGTGTTGTTGGGACAATTCAATGATTGGCCAGTGTGAAAATGGCCCTGCTTGTGGGTGGTGATCTGAAGCTTTGAAAGAACTCTCCTTTAACCCCTCAGAGTTATAAAATGCAGTATGAAAAATATTTATTTATGCCTTTACTCTGTGGGCAGTGATTCAATTTCCTCTCCCCATTTATAAAATAGAATTGTTTTTCACAGGGTTGTATGGACGGAGGCACCACATCCCCTGGGCTGTTTGGGTTCTCTCCCAATAGAATTCTGTGTCACATGCTTTGCAAGAATCCCTGCTGGCTGCAAAGTGGCAGGAAAGCGGACTGCCTTGTCCTTTCAGGCTGCTGTAACACAGTAACACCGACTGGGGGGCTTATAAACAACAGAAATTTGTTGCTCACGGTTCTGGAGGCTGGAAGTCCAAGATCAGGGTGGCAGCATGTTCGGGTGAAGGCCCTTTTCCTAGTCCATAGCTGTGCCTTTTCACTGTGTTCTCCCTCACACGGTGGAAGGGGCAAGGGAACAGTGGGGTCTCTTTTATTAGGGCCCTAATCCCATCATGAGGGTGCCAACCTTTCCCAAGTCCACCTACTTAGATCATCACTTTTGGGGGTTAGAATTTCTACATATGAATTTGGGGGCACACAAACATTCAGCCCTCCAAATCCCCACTTTGCAATCTCCCTTCCTATAGGAAAGGGCTAATCCAGTGTGGGGGGGTGGGAGGGGGTCTTTGTTACAAGTAACCATGGCCTTGTGATAACAGTAATGGCTGAATAATGCTGGGCGCCCTCTGGGTGCCAAGCCCTGTGCTCAGCACTTCAGAGGCAAAGTCTCTACACGTATGTGACTGTCACCAGAGAGGCCACACCCAGCTCTACCTCTGAAGGACGTCCGGGCCAGGACTCAGATACCCACACAGAGACACGAGTGTACAGGCACACACACACACACACATGCTTGCACACATACACACACACACACTCACACACATATACACACACTCACACAGACACAGACACACGCATACACAACACACACATATACACACAGACAAGCATACACACATGCACACACACAGACACATGCATACACAGACACACTCACAGACACACACACAACACTCACACCTACACACTCACACAGACACACACATACACCACACACACACACTCTCACACAGGTGGACACACATATACGCATACTACACAGACACACCCTCACACACACGCACCCACACAGTGGCATCAGGCACGACCCCGAGTGCTGGGCTGGCTCCTGGCCATCACACGTGAAGAAGGACAGACACAGGCTGAGGCCCGCTCGGAATTGGGTGGGCAGGTGGAGAATGATGCTTTGGTCAAGTACAGATGGAGCTCCTCTGCTGGGCCGGGCGCTGGGATGACGTGGTGAGGGGCAGACCTGGAGGTCGCGTCCTCCCAGGGAGGGGGTCTGAGAGGGTAACGAGCTGGGGTATCTGTGGCTGAATGGGTGTGCGGGGCCACGGGCAGGAGTCAGCTCCCGTCACAGGCTGTGTCAGCAGCCAGGTGACAGGGTGGCTGGCGGGGCTTCAACACCTGGGCGGGGCGATTGGATGAGACGCTCTGCAGGGTCCTGCTCATCTACGACTCAAAGCTGCAGGTCCATCCACCTCATTACAAATAGCTCAATTTCGTTCCTTTTTATGGCTGAGTAATATTCCAGTGTATATCTGTGCCACATCTTCTTTATCCGTTATCCGATGAAGCAGCCGCATAGCACAGGGAGATCAGCTCGGTGCTTTGTGACCACCTAGAGGGGTGGGATAGGGAGGGTGGGAGGGAGGGAGACGCAAGAGGGAAGTGATATGGGAACATATGTATATGTATAACTGATTCACTTTGTCATAAAGCAGAAACTAACACACCACTGCAAAGCAATTATACTCCAATAAAGATGTAAAAATAAAAAGCTGCAGGTCTAGGTTTCACGCTTGGTGGTTCTCACAGAAAAGCGAGCTGGGAGAGGAAGTAACAAGGGTTTCTTCAACCCCTCCACCCCCAGCCCTCTGTGCTCTTCAGGGGGCCTTATTAGAGCACATCAATGGCAGGGCTAAAGAGGGGTCCAGGGACTTCCCTGGCGGTCCAGTGGGTAAGACTCCGTGCTCCCAGAGCACGAGGCCGGGGTTGCATCCCTGGTCGGGGAGCTAGATCCTGTACGTATGCTGCAACTAAATATCCCACATGCCACAATGAAGATCTCCCAACTAAGACCTGGTGCAGCCAAAATAAATAAATATATAATAAATAAATAAATATTTAAAAAAAAAGAGTGGTCCAGCAGCCCAGTGACCACTGCCTTGGCTCCCCACAGAAAGCCAACCTGCTTCAGCAGATGAGCATTCCAAGTTGAGAGGCCCAAGGGGGCAGAGCGGGGCAGCAGACTGAGGACGGAGAGGCAGGGGGCCTGGGTCCAGCCCTCTGCTCTGCAACTTATTTGCTGTGTACCTTTAGGCAAGTCACTTACCCTCTCTGGGCCTCTACTGTAATTTGAGGGAGTTGCACTGGTTGGTTTTACAGTCACTCCAGCCCCAAAGGGCTACAAATAACCCTGAGCCCACGACAGGCCCCCACAAAGGGCGGGTGGGTGAGCTGACCTGCCTCGCTGTGGCTGCCGGGCTGAGATCAAACATCCAAGCAGAAGTGTTTTTGGAGTAATGCTATTTATTTCCTTCTGGGTTTCAGAACAAAACCTCAGAAGCAGAAACCACTTACTTTCCAGCCCCCAGAGGTTTCTTTCCAAGGATGGTATGTGTCTTTCTTTCCAAAGACAGCTGCATCAGAGCTGAGATTTTTCTTTAAACTCTCCTCTGTAAACTTCCACACTGGACACTCCCTTTCCTGCAAAACTCGGACGGTAGCTTTAAATAGATAACCTCAGGGCCTCAGATTTCAGCGGAGGCAAAATCCGCAAACAGCCAAAAACCAAATGGGAAAATTAAAAGTTTCAGAAACTTATATATTAAAACTTAAAACAAGCACGCAGCATGCTTTATGAGACTACTCAGTGGTACTAAGTGGTCCCAACCCTCCCAATCCTTAGATTAAATCGATGCTGGTAATAATACGCCAGGCAGTCGGCATGAACTTTGAACCATTTCTACAAGGTCTGTGGTAAAGGTTGACACCCAATGCCTCAACCAGCCCCCCACCCCTACCCCAGGTGATCCAAGCAGAGCTGGCTTCATGGGTGGGCACAGCATCTTTTGCTTAGAAGGGTCTCATGCTTGGCTTCATGTCTAGCTGCCACGATCTTAAAAGCCTTAATTTTTGAACAAGGGGCTCTGTGTTTTCATTTTGCACTGGGCCCTGTAAACTATGCAGCCTCTCTGAACCCAAGCACACTTTTCCTAGACAATCACTGAACTGATGGCAGTGTGCTAGTACCTGGTCTAAAGCCATTTAACTTTCAGAAGAACTAAGTGTTCAACTTTGGTTTTATTAGCGCAAGACTTAGCCTACTCACCTGTCCAGAATCAGTGTCAAGCACAAAAGAAAGATGGGTTTTTTTGGCTCAGAAATAAAACCAGGTCTGTCTCATATATAACTGTCCTCATATGTAATTCCAAATACAATTGCCTAAACTTACATAAATTTGGTAGGGTACCTGCAAAGACCATATGGAATTGCTAACTTTCCAACTCTTGAATTAGATGGTCTAGATCAGGGGTGAGCTATGTCCCTGGGCCAAATCTGGCTTGCCACCTGCTTTTGTAAATAGTGTTTTATTGAAACACAGACGTCCCATTCATTTACCTATTGTCTAGTGCTGCTTTCAGGCTACAGTGGCAGAGCTGAGTAGTTACAAGAGACTGCAGGACCAATAAAGCCTACAATATTTACCATCTGGCCCTTTACAGAGAAAGTTTGCCAACCCTGGTCTAGCTATTAGAACTTCTAAATTTCTAGAATACACTAGTGAACCTCTGAAAACATAGCTCTTAAGAATAATGTTGTACCCTTGGGATAGGGAATGATTACTTAGACATAAACCGTAAGTGAAAAAGATTTATTTACAAATTATGATTACATTAAAATAAAAACTTTTGCATGGCAAAAGCCACCAATAACAAGTTAAGACAAGCAGCTGTGTGGGAGAAAATGTTTTTAAAATACTAAACAGAATGCAATTCAAATTATATGAAGAAATCCTGAAAATCCAAGAAAAGTGGAAAAACAGCAGGCAAATGGTAGGTACAGAAAATTCACAGAAGAAATACCAAAGGCCAAAAGTATATTAAAAGACACCCTCGTTTAATAATTGTGAATATGCAAATTAAATAAGATGCTGTTTTTCATCCATCAGATGGGCAAAAATGTGAAAGTCAGATAGCTTCACATAAGCAAGGATGTGAGAAAATAGTGAGCATACACTGTACTGGTGGACAAATAAATTGGTACAACTGGTTTGGAAAGCTATCTGGCAGTGTCTAGAAAACTCTGCTCCTATCCTATGCACCCAGCAATCCTCTTCTGGATACATAAACCCTAGAAAAACTTTCAAAGAAAGGAATCATGTGTGAGGATGTTCACTGCAGCATTGTTTACAATGGGGGAAAATGAACCAAGAGGAGCATCTATGGAAAATGGACAAATTCAGCTACTATGTTTCCTCTCTTTGGCATTTCTAAGCCAAAGATGCACTATGTGGCATAATGCAACCATTCCCCTGAGCATCCTTGCCTCTCTGTGGCTTCTTAACTAGAGCTGTGTGACGGCTCATCTTGGACCTGGACCTGTGGACAAATGCTCTCCAGCTTTGCACACATGGATGACGCAGAGGACCCTTTCACTAAGTGGCCAGAGTGGTCTGTCGCTCTGTGCGGATGGTGGAGACGTACAGCGCCCTCACCAGGCTCCGTGGTGAATTTGGCCCTACACTGTCAGAACAGTGCAGTGGGATGGAAATGCACCGATTTTGTGGCCCACGCCTCCAGCTTGCATTCCTGTCCCATCACTTACTGCCTGCATGGCCCTGAGCCCTAGAGTGTAACTGCCCCAAGGTTTTCCCCCTTTTCTCTAAGATGATGTATGTCCTGGTGATTAACTGAGATGGCATCTGAAAATACCCAGGACAGGGCCTGGCAACCTGATGGCCCACCTAAGGCGGGCCCAGTGTGTCCTTCACAAGGTCCAAGAACTACTGGAGACCTCTGAGTTGAGCAAAGCAGGATAATGAATCTCTGCCCAAGTTGGACCTGGGGCCTCTGCCTTTTGCTGCATTTCAAGGTTATAGAAGCTAAATTCTCAAAGCTCTCCTGTTGAACAACTCTCTGTTGGTCTTTCTTTCTGTTTTTAAACTTCAAAACAGAAGTAACCTTAAAACTGCATTTCTACAACTGCCTTTGCAAGAGTCGGGCTCTCATTGTTGGTTTTGAGTGGCTCCAGACATCTCTCTACACTCAGCGAAAATCTAGGTTGGAGTCTGAAAAGGGGAAGATCCACAAAAGAGGCTGGTGTTGTATCTATGTGTGTGATGTTTCTAAAGGGACATAAGACTCTCCTGATGGGTGTTACGTCTGCAGAGGGGGACTGGGGATCTGGGGTGAGAGGGAGCCTCACTTTTCTGGTAAATGTTTTCATACTGTGAAGTCACCCTCCCCCACTTATAAGAGTTTATTATTATTATTATTGTTTTATTTAACATGCTTAACAAAAGAAAAGGACTTCAGGTCAAGGTGGCACAGTAAGGTTTTGTTTCAAATATCCTGAAGGCTTTACTTCTGCTGCAACAGCAGAGACTATTGTAAGAAATCAAAAAATACATCCAGGCTCAAAACTAAGGTAAATCTCTCCAAAGACCAAAGGAGAACAGAAATACAAACCAGTGACTGCACAGGCTTGCTGGGTCTGGAAGTTTGGAGTTTAGATGGAAAGCGATCCATGTGAGAAGGGGGACTGATCACACCCAGGTGGAGATAGGCCTCCGGGCACCTGTGAAGGAAGCTGATGCCAGCACATGGTGACCTCCACCTGGGGCCAAGGCGTGTGGAAAGCTGGGGGAACAGGCCAGAGAGAGCACGAAGGGTCAGTCTATGACCAAGGCCTGAACCAAGGCCTCCGTGGTGCTGTGACTGGATCTGTGATGACCCTGAGGCATCATATGGGGTGGGAACTCTTGACGTCCATCAGAAAATGTGATCCTACACTGGGAACCGGGAAGGCTGGAACCGGGAGCAACTTGGAACCCTGGACAGAGGAAAGAAGTGGAGACAGGAAACCACAGACAAATAAAAGAGAAAATGAGAAACCACTGAGTCAAAATGAGTGTGCAAAATAAAATTTAAAAAGTAAATAAATAAAATCTAAAAGTCATGAAGATATCTGATGTTAAGAATTGCAGTCAGCGATTTCAGTAGCCAGAGTATTAAATCATTACAAATGAAATAAATTTTACAGATGAGTCTGACAAAAACTTTAAAAGTAATATGCAAAAAATAAGCAAAAACAAAAGCTAGTGAATATGTAAAAGCAACTATTGGAAACTGTAGAAATAAAAAAAATAGGGTCATCAAAAATTAAAAAAAGAAAAAAGCTCTAGGGTGAGAAATTGAGATTTGGAAGCTACCATAAGCAGACCTCAGAGATACTGAGGGTTTGTTTCCAGACCGCCCCAATAGACAACAAGGCGAGTCATGTGAATTTTTTTTTGTTTCCCAATGCATATAAAAGTTATGTTTATACTATACTGTAGTCTATTAAGTATGCAATAATATTATATCTTAAAAAATGTACATATTTTAATTAAAAAATACTTCATTGTTAAAAAATGCTAACCATCAACAGTAAAAAGATAGAGGTATGTTTGGAAATTTTAAAATGGTCTGCTGAATAACACATGCATTACAGAGGAAATCACCATGAAGTGACAAAATATTTAGAACTGAACAAGAATAAAAGAACAATATATCACAATTTGCAGGGGGTAGCAAAAACAGCACCCAGAGGGAAATTTATAGCCTTAGCTATAAATGAGTTCAGTGTTCAAGTCAAGTATCTAGAAAAGGTAGACCTAAAAATATAAAAGGAGAAGAAAATGATAAATGTAAGAGCAGAAATTCAAAACACAGAAAACAAAAGAATCAATTATTATATTTGAGAAATACATGAGCAGGGTTCTGGACTATATTATGCTTTTTTATTGGCATAAATAATTTCATCAGCAAATGTATCACAAGCACAACTACCTAGTGATTGTGCAGTTATCTGTTTAATATCTGTTTTCCCTATTACACTATATATTCTATGCTTGTTTTGTCCACCATTTTAAATCCCACCATCCGGCCCTTGATAGACATTCATTAAATATTTGCAAATTGAATGAGTGGATGGAATCCCAGCTCTGCCACTGATGGCGTGCCTTTGAGCAAGTGACTTCCTCTCCTTCCTCATCTATTAAATGGGGGAACAAAGCCCCCTCACGGGGTTGATGTAAGAAACAAATGATGTACTTGAGGTTTTTGCACAGTTCCTGGCACAGAGTGAAAAGTCAATATATGGAGAGAAGTATAATTAGAGTCATGGAATTTGCTCAGACGTAGGAGTATAACCGGCCTGCCCAGCAGACCCCACCTCCATCGCGTCCCCCCAGCTCTCTGAAGGGCAGCACTTCGCTCTGCTGGAGAGCATCAAAGAGGCAGGCTTGAGTGGAAAGGGGCAATTGGGCAAAAGGGAGTTATGAGAGGTGTCAACCAGATGACCAGTGCCGGTGACAAGCCTGGACAATGACAAGGAAGCCAATGCAGCCATCCCTGCCCTGCCCACTCTATATTCCTTTGGTAGGAATTCTCTTCCCCTGGTCTTTGCATGGCTCCCTCCTTTCAGCATATGGGTCTTGACTCAATGTTGCCTCCTGTTCCAGCCATTGACCTGTTTGCCCTAACATCCACCTCTTTTTTCCCTGCCCGGCTATGTATCATAGACCCCTGGGGGAAAATACATTTTCTAGGCTTGCTTGCCATTGGCTTCTGGTTATGTCCAGCCATTGGCTTCTGGTTACATCCAGCCATTGGCTTCTGGTTACGTCCAGCCATTGGCAGGTGCTGGCAGCAGATTGGAGGGCAGGAGGCTATAAATTTCCCTCTGAGTGCTGTTTTTGCTACACCCCGCAAATTGTGATATATTGTTCTTTTATTCTTGTTCAGTTCTAAATACCCTGAGAAGCCAGGGTATTTCTAGTCCCCACTCTCCCTCTGCTTCAGGGGCCATCTCCTTTCCCGCAGCTGCTCCGTCTTGCTGCAGCCCCAATTCTACTGGAAGCCCTTCCCTCTGTGGTGCCTCCTTCTGGGCTCTGGGACACCCTCCTTCCCCTTTGTCTCTCCTCTGGGGTTGGTAGCAGCTGCCTGTTGCTGGTAATCTCCGGGGAGACTCGCCGTCCTCTGTTCGTTCTGCCCTTCCTGCACCTTTGTAACTAGTTCTCGATATTAAAATCCTCCTGTTGAACTACTGGGTGTGGGATTTGCTTTCTCCATGGGCTTGATGTTAAATATCTGGGATTCTGTGACTTTGCTTTGCAATTACTATAATATTATAATTGAGCCGATCTGGAAATAACTCAAAATTTCAAATTTCCTTGTCCAGAGTTGTCAGCCCAGTTAATAAAAGCCAGAAATCACTAATTCCTTGGAGTGTTTTGTTCTGCTGGAAGGTCATTTGTGCTGGGAAGCCACCGCTGTCTGTTAAGTGCTCAAGTGTGTGCACTCATTAGGAAGAAATGGAACAGAGAGGCCATCACTCAGAATCAGCAATGACCTGACAACCTGGGCAGCTCACACCGACCATTCCAAATACCAATCAACATGTAATTACGGCGTCGGAGGCCAGCAGGGCTCAGTCAAGCTCGCTGGAACCTGCCACTCTAAGCTGTCTCCAGTAACACATGGGGAGGCTGGAGGCTTTGTGTTTTGAACTTTAACACAGCTGCGTACTGAGCAGTCACTTCCACGTGGGCACACCAGGAGCATTAGAAATCTTTTGAAATGTGCATTGGAAACTTAGAATTTAGACAGCTTCTCTCTCCCCGTTGCCACTGCCTCTAGCCCAGAGTCCCCCTCGCTTCTGGTCTAGACCATTCACCAGCTTCCGACCAGGTCCCCTGCTGCCAGAATGCCCCCCTCCTCTACTCCATCCCCTTCCAATGCATCCTCCACGCTGCCATGAGAATGGCCTTTCCAAAATGCTCAGAGGACTGAATCACTCACCCGCTTAATACCCTTAGGTAATTCCCTGTAGCTTTCAGGATAATTTCCTGCCTCCCTTAGCCTGGCTCTCATGATTACCGCGTGGTCTGTCCTTCCGGCAGCATCTGCAGACTTGACTCTGAACATCCCCTCTCCACGTGCGCCTTAAACACCACGTCTTTCGTGGCTGCCCCACTCTCTCTGCTCCACTACCCCTCAGCATCTTGGTTCATGCTCTACTTTCCTCCTAGAATACTCTTCCTTCCTTCTTCATCTGATGCTCGTACCTTTTCCCCTTAATTTTAAAATAAAACATCTGTGTCCGGGCTTCCCTGGTGGCGCAGAGGTTGAGAGTCCGCCTGCCGATGCAGGGGACACGGGTTCGTGCCCTGGTCCGGGAAGATCCCACATGCCGCAGAGCGGCTGGGCCCGTGAGCCATGGCCGCTGAGCCTGCGCGTCCGGAGCCTGTGCTCCACAACGGGAGAGGCCACAACAGTGAGAGGCCCGTGTACCGCAAAAAAAAAAAAAAAAAAAAAAAAAAAATCTGTGTCCAAGGGTTATAAAGAATATCCTACCAAGCTTAAGAAATGAAGTAAATCAACACAGTCAAGGCCCTCTGCACCCCTTCCTAATCCTAGCTCTCTTCCTCTCTTCTCCCAGGTAACCACCAATCCGAATTCACTGTTTCATCATTTCTATAAAGATCTTTATACGTTTACCATGAATGTATGTACGCATCCCTAAGTAATACGCATCGTTGCTTAGGATGTTTTAAAACTTCACGTAAATGTCATTCTCTCTGTATTCTCCTAGAGCTGGCAGTTTGTGCCCACTATCATGTTTTTGAGATGTTTCATGCTGATGCATGTAGCCTTAGCACACTCATTTTCAGTACTGTACAATATTCTAGCACGTGCACGCACATACGTGTGTTCACATCCATTCGTTTGTTGAAGGACATTTAGGTTTCTTTCTTTTTTGTTTGTTTGTTTGTTATTACAAACCTTATTGCCATGAACACTGTAAACACATCTGCTTGGGCACATGGGCAAGAGCTCTTGAAGGACCTCCTACAGATGTGGAATTACAAATCACAGGGCAAACACATTTTCAGCTTTCTTAGGTATTGCCAAATAATTTGCTAAATTATTGAGGCAGTTTATACGCTCACCAGTGGTATATAAAGAAAATTCCCTCCAGTCTACAAGGTTGCCTGAACTTTCTAATGACACATTTGAAAGATTTTGACGACAAGTGGGTATGAAATGAAATCCCATTGTGGTTTTGATTTGGCATTCCCTGATTGTAAGTG